>NC_056736.1:708249234-708359234 GCF_019279795.1 Protopterus annectens
AGGGAACAAATTGAAATTATAATACAGGTAAACAATTTGAAAGCTAAAATATGAGGTGTCTCATCATTATGTTTCTAAAATAATTCATCACGTGTTGCAGTTAATTTTACATCCCAGGATAATATGCCATTTCTTAGTATTTATATGGGCAACCTGTCGATTCCTCAAACAGCTTTTATTTGAATGCTGTTTTTTTGAGCTGTTACTGATGAAAACAACTTTCAGTGATCTTTGAGACTGTACTTTTCTCCATTGTTGTGTGACCTTATAGTTAATATTATTAAGTTATATGTGTCTCTGTGGTGGTTCTCCCTCGACTCCAGGAGGATACAAGTATCCTTTCCCCACCAGCAAAATGACTACCTTTTTGATCAAAGAAATTGGTTTTAGACATTATCCTCCACTGAACAACATTTCAATTAAAGCCATTGAATTAGTCAACATGTTGACTTTGACTGTGAAAAAAAAACTCATTTGGCTGTGAAAAGACACTAAAAAATATCCATAAATAAAGGCTGAGATGGTTATTTGTCTTCATTCACAGATTCCCCAAATTCACATTCACACTATTCCTGACATTCCAGATAACTGACTCTTTAACTCTGATCAAGTGACAGCAAGGGTCAGCCACTTCTGTACACTGATGGCCTCCCTGTGCTTCAAAGACATTCATCTCTGGACTGTGTGAACCTCTTGTGGTTGACTATGAACAGCTGAAATAATGGCCATAATAAAGTATTTCAGAATGTTGCTCTCACAAACATGCAGTGCTCCTTTCTGGCATACCATACTGGTAGTCATTTAAGACTGGTTAAGCACATGTCATGTCTATCGCCTTTACACATACACCTTGAGACTTCACTCTTAAAAATAGCGGTTTCTGATTTTGTAGTTCAATAATGTTTGGTTTTGATCACAGTGAAAGAAATAATGACTACAGCAATGTAGTTTAGCTTGTTCCTATATCTGACACTGCCTCTGACAATCCATATTAATAATCATTTAACAATGATTAAATCAATGTAATTCCCTTTGCTCAAAGTTACCTCCCCATCCCCACAAAGATGGCCACTTTTTGACTGTATAGACCTCTAGTGTTTAACTGTGATCAAAATGTAGAGTAATGGCCACACTGATGTATTTCAGCATGTAATTGTTATAGACATGTACTGTTTCTGACTGACATGCTATATTGAGAGATCAGGTAAAAGTAATGCCTTTCACATACAGCTTGATTCTCCACCCCTAAAATTCATACGGTCATAGGAAGTTACTAGGCTAACAGTTCCAGGGCTCTTACAAGCCTAACCAAGTTCAACCCATGTTCCCAAGGGTATCTGGTTCAAGCAGACACTAAAATCAGCACCTATTGCCCCTGTCCAAGAGGGACCCAGGTGGAACCCCTGGGGTGAATTTCTGGTTAGCCATCTAATTGTCCAAACTGCACTTAAATCAGGCCAATGAAGGACTTTGTTTAATATGAATAGGAAGCTTGTTCCAAAGGTGGGGCAACCTCTGTGAGATAAATCTGTCTCTCCAGCAAATTCTGTTGATGTCACATACCAGGTTAAGGTCCTTTGAGTGAGTGACCCATGTGCCATTTGACTTGTGAATCTTGTAGATGTAGTTATAATAATAATAATTCAAGCAAGTGATTGCTGCTGTAGTCATATGCTTTCCTCTATGCAGCAATCTCTGACCCAGCTTTCTTTATATGCAAGGCACAGGTCACCTCTGAGAAGTCTGTATGACACAGAGTAAAGTGACAATGATTTCAGTCTGTCCACATAAAACAAATCTTGAAAACCTTGAATTGTCTTCGTAAGGAACCTTTGTGGTCTCTCCAATTGCTGCAGGTGTTTGGAAAGGAACATACCAAAGAGAGTGTTGTACTCTATTATTGGCCTGATGAGGGAAGAGTACAGAGGGGTTATAACCTCTTTTTTTTTGGAGGCAATCCCCTTACTTATGAGATTAGCAAAATAAAATGCCCTTCTTACCACTGTGGAGACATGGTGATCAAAGTTAATGTTTCTGTCAACCTGTGTGCCCAGATCTCTCACCACTGACTGTGTGCTTAGGATATTGCTATTGATGTGGTAGTTGGCAGCAACATCAACCTTGCCAAAGGGGATGATAAAGCATTTTTTGCATTAAGTTTAAGACCATGATTTTGGCACCAGTCATTAGTCTGCGTAAGACCTTCTTGCAAGATGTTGACATCACCAGGGGTTTCAATGATCGCTCTCAGTTTGCAGTCATCAGCAAACTTTGTCAGCAACAGTCCTTTAGTTTTATTCTGCACTTTGGAGAAGTAGATTTCAAACAGTAGGGAACCCAGAATTGATTCCTGTGGCACACCACTGGTTATGGGTCTGCTGGAGGCGGTGAAGTCCCCTATTTTGAACATATGAGTTCTATCAGTGAGCCAGTTTGCAATCCACCTGACAATATATGGGTTGATACCCAGCTGGGTGAGTTTATCAGTGATGCCTGAGTGGGGATTGTGTCAAAGGCCTTCTCTAAGCTGGGTCTATATTATATCATCAAACACTTAAAAAAGCAAACGAATAATCGATAAGCAAAAGCTTACAATCTCGAAAGCTCAGAACAGCAATTTTTTTCCAAGGGGAAAACAAAAATGCTGTTCCAAAAAAAAAATTGAAGGAATACATAAAGTGGGGGGCTTCACCCCCCACACCCCCCCCCCTGCTTAAATATACCAACTCCGAGATCACACTACAGTGCCAAAAATGCAAAGTAACGGAAGCGGCCAAGCAAATTCCTTCCCTGGGAAAGAATTTGCTTAAAATCCACTTCGCTATTTTGCCTTTTCGTTGTTTTAAGTTTGACCAAGACGCATTTGATAAAATGCATCTTTGGTCATCTAATAGGAACCCGCTAAGTCTAGGTAGGCTGTATGCACAGAATTGCCCTTGTCTAGGCCTTTGTTGACTGTCCTGAAGAAGTCCACCAAGTTTACCAAGCATAATCTCGCCTTGAAAAAGCCGGACTAGGTGGGAGTCGAGCATTTGGAGATTTCCTATATCTTTGTTAATTAGGTCCGTGATGATTCGTTCCATGGTCTTGCAGATAAGGCTGGTCAGGCTAATGGGTCTATAGTTCTTGGGGTCTGTGGATGCACCCCATTTTGGGATGATGGTAGCTGTTTTCTATTCCACTGGGATGAAGCCAGTGCTTAGACTGTGATTGGAAAGCATGCTGAATGGTGATGCTAATTCCTGTTGTAACCCATGTAGAACACAGCCTGGGATGTTGTCTGGTCCCATTGAGGCTGTGCTTTTGGCCCTGGAGAGGGCATTTAAGACCTGCTTCTTGGAGATACTAGGTGGGGGACAGGTGTTTGTGATGCTTTGGGGTATATGTGGCAGGGACAGAGGAGGGAAGTTTTCACTGAGCCTGCCACCCAGCAGGTTTGCTATATCCACAGGTTCTATATATGTAATACCATTAACTACAAGTTCAGTGCAAACCTGGGCCTTACCTTTGAGGTTACAGATGTAATTAAGAACACCTTGGTGGTTATCCTTAGTTAGGGAAGTTAATTTGGATTTGTAGTTAACTTCGGAGGACTTTACTAGGAGTCTTATTTACTTGTTTAAGTTGAGGAGGGAGTGTTTCCAGTTTTGAGACTGTTCCATCCTGCTCTTAGACAGCAATTTCTTTCTCCTGTTCTACAACCTATTAATGGCAGTTGTCTACCAGGCAGCTTTCTGCCTGGTAAATCATTAAGATTTGTTTGACTGTGATCAAAGAAAAAGAAATGGTGGCTACAGTAAAGTATTTCAGCAAGGTATTCCCTCAGAAACATGTCTTACCCTGACAAGCCATATTGACCATTTAACAGTAATGAAGTTAATATATCTTTGGTTTCACAGGCTGTCTGCTTCCTTATATCCCAACCTAGAATAACCATGTTCCAACTGTTTATCTACTGGATGTTTGACTGTGACCAAATTGAAAGAAATAATAGCCACCTTAATGTCTTAGAACTTGTTGCTGTCAGGCATGTATACTACCCTTCTTCCACAAGCAATGCTCCTATGCTTTCACACACAGTGTGACACTCCACCTCCCAGCTCAAAAGTAATCATGCTCAGTCTCCTTCTTAAACTACACACATTTTCTACGAATGTGAGCATCTGGAGCAGAACTTGCTGCTTGTTATTCTGTGTAGAGAATCATTTTTACTGATTTAATTTTATTTCTTTTTAAATTTGTTTACCAGGAAAGTCCGATTTGGAACAAAGCCAATTTTCAGCAGAGGCATGGGGAGAAGCAGCCCAGATGCATGTCTTTGTACTGTGGGATGAAACAGGAGCACCTGGAGGAAACCCACATAAACACAGGGAGGACATGCAGACTCTGCACAGAAGGCATCCCAGCTGAGAATCAAACCGGAGAACCTCTTGCTGTGAGGCAACAACATTACCACTGTACCACTACACCATCCATTGATAATAGTGCCCATAGATTTATCTGGTGTCTTGCAGTTTTTTTTTCCATTAGAGAGATACCTGCAAGTGAAAACCATCTCTGAAGATGGAGCATCATCTCCATATGGCAACCTCTAACCAAATTATGAGAGATTGCCAGGTAAGTATTGATATTGTTTGCTGTAAGAAACTGATGTCAGTGCTTACCTTACTTAGGAATAAACAATGACATGGTTACTCCTGGGGAGCTTTTATATGAATGGCAGGGGGCTGGAATGGTATGGTCATAGGCATTACTGCATCTTACTGCCTCACCCTGTAATGGGATTTTCTTTTTTTAATATTTTAGTTCAGTGATGGATAATTGTACTAATTAATTAGTCCTAAAATGTTCTGGAGGTTAATGATAAATCATCATACTAATCAAGTAATTATTTATAAAGTGGTTCTAATGCTAGCAAAATATTTTTGTGTTTTTTTTTTTAATTTTAAAATTTGAAATTTTTGCAATTTTAAAATAAAAAAAAAATATGCAAGGGAATTGTGTTATCTTGTCACTCATAGTTGTGTCTTTGTGAGTACCAAAATAGATTTTCACCAATAGTCAAGGTTCTACAGTGTGTTAGGTATCGTGTCCTGCTTATAATGTATCCATAACTGATGAAAGGGCAGTTTAATCCCCACCCCACCTCATCTGAGTTGTCTCTAACTTAGTCCACAAGTTTACATTTCAGTAGGGTTTCTCTACAAGCCAGTTATTCCTGGAAGAAAACATCCAGACTACTTTGCCCAGCAGTAGCTTAACATTTGGCTGGGTGACTGCAGACAACACTGTCCGTCATGGCCCATGGGGCAATGCTCTTCACATGCACTGCACAGTTATAATGTGTGGTTTTACACTTCACATTTCTGGGAAGTCTGCAGTAGATTGGCAGTTTTCAATTAGTGTACCTTGACTAGTTTATTGCATTGTTTGCATGGATCACTCATGCATAAAATACACAGTGAAGCTTTGCACATGCACCATTTTGGTGACAGTCTGTGTAAAGTTTCTCATATGAAATGCTTCGTGGAAAAAATATCTCTCATTTATCCTGCACTTTTATAGCATGAAATGGCACAATTCCTTACCACCCCAAAGGGCATATATCCCTCAGGCAGTTGCGTTTCACAGGAGTACTGAGACTGCTGCATTCCTCACCATGCCTAAGGGCAGGTTTTATATGTTCATACGTAAGCACTGGGCTAACTGCCCTTACTGGTCATTTTAAGCCTTGCCAATTGCCCTGTCAAAGGTGAGAATCAAACCCTTTACCTTGTATCTCTGAGAAATAACTGAATCATTATGCCAGTCCCCAGCCCCCTTCAGGTAATTGCTTACATTTCATGGGAAATGTTTAGAATGCCATTCTGATAAGTCGCTTGCTTTTTGTAGTATGGACATAAACTGGAAATTAAAAAAAAAATAAAATGTTCCAGAATTTCTGCCTAACATATTTACTCCCTTTATCTTCAATCAGCCCATATGCTATTCACCTGACAGGGTAAACATTGTGATAATTTCAAAAGGCAACAGCGTTCTAATATTTACTTTAGCAAAAGCTTTTAAAAGCCATTTTAACTAACAGAATTAACAAGGCTTTAGATTTCCTGCATTTGTAAAGGTCAAAGAACTCAAAGCAAAGATAAACACTGAAAACATGGATGAATGAAGCCTGTTTCACTACAGCTAATATTACCAACCCTGATTTTTCTGGCAAGCAATAGGTGTACCACACAGTCAGGAAAGTAGATATACTAGAACATTTCAGCTCACCATGTGTGTTTTAGCAGATGAAGGATTTTCTTTAAAATGCTTCAGATGTTTAAACCCAAAGTATAACTTGGAGGAGAGGTACTTTTTGGTACCTAGCCAGACTCTCCCTATCTGCTCTAAATAATAATCTGCTCAGTTCTCTGGGAGGCTATGAACAAACATCTCTAATGTCCTGAAAAAAAAAAACTGAAGTGTCAATCATAAAAGTAAATTTTATCTTTTATCTTTCAGCTGAATTTGTCTCAGCACTCACCCTTCCTAAAAGTGCTTCACTTTTACCAGGTCACCCTTGGGTCCTGAAGCCGCAGTGGACTCAGGGCAGTACTACCTCAGAAGCCTTGACTCACAGCAATATTTGCAGGGATACATGCTATCCAGCATTATGGCTGTTAGAATGGCTTTTTAGGGAATCTAAGCCAGGGTAAGGGAGGCTATTAAATACAGTGCTGTTAATGGCTTAATTACCTCACTGCCTCCTTGCTGTTTTATTTTCTAACATTCTTCTTTTTAAATTCTGGTGCTGTGTTAAGTGAAGTCTAAGCTCATTCAAAACAGTTTTAGCTTGATGGTACTATGCTTTTCTGGACTCTGAGGGAGGTGTAATGTGGAATATTTTAGCCCGTATTTCTGTCCTACCTGCATGCATTTGCTCAGCAATCATTTACTTGCTGCTTTAAGGATTTTACAAATAAGAGTGCTGAGGGGGGTTTATTTGATGTGCTTTAATTCGTAACTTTCTTTATCTGGATTTGTATGCTTTGGATTATTTAAAGTAAGATTACAACACAGTGGCTTGCTTCTGGGCTTCTTTTTATTTTTCTAAAGGTTGCTCTGGATTGTTTTATGGTTTTAAAAGGCAGCGGCAGCAGCGTCCTTGGTCACTGCTCATGCCAATTGTTTATTGTATTTAGTGGAATGGTCAAATAATGGAAACCAAGCTCTTCTGTTTGTGTTTTTTATTGTAGCTTCCTCATCCTGTAGCCTTTAGTACTGTGCAGCACAACAAAGGCTGGGCACAGAAGAATCATTTACATTATAAAAGACCTCGGTCCTGACTTAAACATACACTAGGATTTAAAATTTGAAAATAAGAAAATAAAAATGGTTCCCAAATCAGACAATTCTAAACAGAAATGCTGTTACTTCTCTTTGCATTTACTTATTGAAAGACCTTTCTAAGATTATTACAGTAAAGCCATGGAGTAGGCAACCATGCTGGCAGCTTTTAGTTGGCAGTTAAAACCATTTACTGCTGAAAATGTTATCCACCAGCATTTACAACCTTCTTTTTAATTTTTTTTTTTTTTGGAATGTTAGGTCAGGTCTTCTGAGATTAGAGTTTGCCTTGCTTTATTAACTGAAGCAGGGTTCAAGTCCAGCTGTATCCACTTTGGTACCACAACTGCATTGCCAATTGCTCAGCTTTACTTATTTCTTTGTTTGTTTGTTTACAGTTTGGTTTAGTTACTCAGGAAGTCAGCAAGTAAACTGGGGAGGAAATGCATAATGTTCTAGTGCCAACTTTTCTATACAGACTGGGATTAAGAAGGTCATTTTGTAGGTTCCAATCCCTGGCAGCAATACAGGGACTAGTCCTAGGCTCCTGTTAAGTAAGTGGATAAAAACTCACACGGTATGCTGACAGATTGTAGTGTAGAGTGCAATTGTAGATTTCAGAGCTATTAAAACAACTTTGTTACAAGGTTTAAATAGTCAAGTTAAAAGTAATTACATGGCATGAATTAAATTAACTCCTAATATTTAAAGTGATATTTCATACACAAAAAAATAGTAAAATAAAAAATAAAAAATCTTTAAACAATCCAAACATCAACAGACTGTTATAAAACTGTGTTCTGAAAGCTAGGCAGCAAAATAATGTTAGAGGGAACATGGGTATATGTGAACATGGACTTCTCTCTGGCAAAGCATAAAAAGAGAGCTGTTTTTATTCCAGTGCAGATTAAGGTGATAGGACGAAAACCTAAAGTTCACCATGTACTTTTCAAGTTTGAACATTTTTTTTTTTTATGGATCCAAAAGTTTTTATTCTACTAAAAGCGCTAGGTCTTAGGCGAACCCCAAGGGATATGAAACCAGAAGAACAAAGAAATCAGCAGTATACAGAAGAGCAAAAGGTACCATGTGTAAAAAAAAGGCTCCCTATTACGCTGTCACAGACGCAGGTTGTCGAATGCATCTTTGTTGAACTGAAAAGCGCGCAAAGGCAAAATAGTGAAGCGGCTTTTCAGCAAATTCTTTCTCTGGGAAAGAATTTGTTTGGCCGCTTTCACTACTTTGTCTTTTCAGCACTGTAGTGCGATCTCGGAGTTGGTATATTTAAGTAGTGGTGTGTGGGGGGTACAGCTCCCCCATGTCAGGGGGTGTGGGGGGCACAGCCCCCCACATTATGTAATGTTTTATATATTTTTTTTCTTGGAACAGGGATTTTTTTCCCTTGGAAAAAATCACTTTTCTGAGGTTTCGATATTGTAAGCTTTCGCTTACATGGAGTCAATTATGTGTTGTTCTCTGTTCTGAGCGTGCGATATCATAATATAGATCCTAAAAAAAAAGTGGTAGCAGCAATCTGTTTTCTTTGTTTAAGACGTACGAGGCCCTAAAAGATCAACCAGAGCTAATTCAGGAAAAATGGAACAAGAGCCACAAAAAATTCCTCTGAAGGCATTGAGCCGAGGTACCAGAACACAATAAAGCTTTTCTTGTAGCTTTCTAGTGGCTCCGTTGTTTGTGGGTTTTGGTTTTTCATTGTTTTTTGTGTGTGAAAATGGAACAAGAGTTCAGGACTGCACAGTGACTCAGGCTGAGAGGTACTTTTACAGGCAAGAGTGGACTGTGTGATGAGGAATTGCTGTTTTTTATCAGCGTTGAAGACTGACCTAGTGAGTGATTTTGCATGTAACTTCATGGGAACTATTTTTAAACACTTTTTTTTAAATTATCACTTAAGATGTAGGTAAACAACTCATTCAAGTCTACAATGCTTTTTTTGTATATTTCCAGTTCACACTCAAAGCTCATTATGGCATCCAGACTTTTTTGGGGCTGGCTTCTTTAACTAAGCAACTTACCACTAATAATAGGCAGCATTAGAAAATGCAAGAAGTTATTAACAAAATGACTCTAAGATTGTTAATCTGGGATGTGCTGTAGTAGAGAAATTAATCGCTATTTGTCACTTTGTATTAATATTTTCTTATTTGTAAATGAGTGCCCCAGATGTAACTGAGGGGCATGGTGTGATATACCATTATGAGAGACAGTGAAATTCATTGTTAATGTCCATTTATATCCCACTATACCTGAAATATTGCTAGTTGTTTGATAGTGATTATAAAAATAAAAAAATAGTTCCATGTGAATGTAATACTTCAAAAACCAAGTCCCTCACAAACTGTTGGATGACATGACGTCAAACCGTAGACGTTGCTTGAAGAAAATAGTCAACGAAATTTGCACTGTAAGTTGCAAATCTTGCATGATATTTAGGGTTATTTATATTGCTAATTATATAATATAGCATATTTTTTCATATTTCTGTAAATATCTCTATAAACATGCACTCATAGAAGAATTTATTGTTGTCATGTGAAACTTATGTCTGGTTAACAATTATGTTCTAACAATATATGTCTAGATTGTACAGTTTCCAAGATATGAGAATTTGTAAAAGTTTAGCAAAAATATAATTTGGGGTTTGTGTGCATTATGATATATTATAGTATTTTTGGAAATATTATGAATGCACTGACTATTATCACTGTAAATAATATTTCTTACTGTTAACATTGCTATTTGTACAGTTTTAATAGCATTTACCGTTAAGAGAATATTTACATTTATCTGTCTTATGCTTTTAATTTTATTTGTCAGAAAATGCTCAGGAATGCATGCTGCATGCTGAGTTAACATAAAAGAAAAACCATATTAACATGTTTCCAGTTACATACATTATAAATCACATATGTTCCTTTTTACAACTGTCATGAGCCCATCATTACATTATGTACTCAGTTCCTGCCTTCCGTTAAACCTCACTCCTCCTGACCTCCTGAACATTTTTCTGCATGTATTGTTCCCAAAAATTACATTTATTTCTATGTAATTTGTTCCTTCTCTTTTTAAAAGGTCACATTTCATTTTTTTCTCTCTCTCTTAGAATATTCGGTACTTCATCTATAGTTGGTTTAGACTTTGATTTCCATTTTCTAGTAACTGCTTTTTGATAGTCACCACAATTAAACTTAACAAGGTCTTATTATGTCTGGGCAATTCAGATCCTTTGTCCCAGCGAAGAGAATCATTTCCTTAGTTACGCCCATTTGCTCACTCAATATTTCTGTCAGAGTACTCTGTAGGGGATTTTGAAGTCTGCCAACGCAATGCACTCACAGAACATATGTTCACTGTTACTTCTTTCTTCCCCAAAAACCTCAAAACTTTGACATCTACCTGAGGAAAAATTCTTTGAAGTCTGCTTGGGGTATACAAATAGGTTCATAGGTAGGTACTAGACTATTGGCCCTAGGGCCTATACAAGCCTAGCCAAAACGGTACCCTGGCTTTCGCCACCCAAGAAAATTATTTTCCTCTGCCCCTGTCAAACAGAACCACAGACGTGATCCTCGGGGAGAATTTCCTATTACCCATCCAATCAATAAGATTTTTCTTGAAGAGTGCTAATGAGGAGCTCTGTTTAACATAGATAGGTAGTCTGTTCCAGAGTATGGGAAGCCTCTGGGACAGGAATCTATCCCTCCAGCATGTTATGTTTATTGTGGTGATAAGGTTTAGGTCCCTAGAGCATGTAGCTCGGAGGGATTGGTATTTCTTGAAGTGGAGCATGTCCAACAGCTCTGGGTTTGACATAGCTTTGTATGTTAGGCAGAGATCTTCTCTGAGTAGGTGATATGCGAAGAAGTAAAGCTGGAGTTTTTTGAGACGGTCTGCTTAAGGCATCTGTTTGCGGCCAGTAATCCTCTTTGTGAGGTATTTTTGCAGCCTTTCCAGTTGTTGTAGATGTCTTGTGAGGTACATACCAAAAGGGGCGTTGTACTCTATGATGAGTCTAATGAGTGATGAGTAGAGGGGAACAATGACCTCTTTTTTTCTGGATGAGAAACCTTTTGTGATGAGGTGTGCCATGTATAAGGATTTCCTGACACCACTGTGGCGATGTGATTATCAAAGGAGAGACTACTGTCCACCTGTGTCCCAAGGTCTCTTATCACACTTTCGGTGCTAAGTAGACTACCGGCTATGTGATAGTTCATGGGTACAGAGTTTTTACCAAAGGGGATGACAATGCACTTTTTGGCATTGAGCTTGAGACCATGGCTTTGACACCAGGTATCTGGCTCAGTGAGGCCCTTTTGTAGGATTCCCACATCATTAGGAGTTTTGATTATGGCTCCTAGTTTGCAGTCATCTGTGAATTTAGTTAGCCAAAGACCTTCTGTGTTAGCCTGTACTTCAGAGAAGTAGATACCAAACAGGAGAGGACCCAGGACTGAACCCTGTGGTACTGTACTTGTCACTGATCTGAAGTCTGATTTGGAGTCTGCTACTTTCACAGTGTGGGTTCTGTCAGTAAGCCAGTTGGCAACCCATCTTGTGACATAGGGATTTATACCTAGTTTAGTGAGTTTATCTATAATTCCAGAGTGGGGGATGGTGTTGAACACCTTGGCAAGATCTAGATAGGCTGTGTGAACCACCTTACCCTCATCTATGTCTTTGGTGACTGCTTCAAATAAGTCTGTCAGGTTTAGGAGACATGATCTGCCTTTTACAAAAAACAAACTCTGTGGGGTCCAGAGTTTGGAGATCTCCAATGTCTTTGTTTATGAGTTCCATGATGATACATTCCATGGCCTTGCAGACCAGGCTCGTCAGGCTAATGGGGCGGTAGTTCCTGAGGACTGTTGTGCCCCCCCCCCTTTGTGGAGTGGGATAACTGTCATGGTGCACCATTCAATGGGCACAAAGCCTGAGGTGAGGCTATGATTGAACATGGTACTTAGGTGGGATGCCAGTTCATTCTGTAGTTCATGTAGAAGGCAGCCTGGGATGTTTTCAGGTCCCATGGATGCTGTGTTCTTGGCTTTGGAGAGTGAGGTTTTTACCTGTGCAGCCGTGATTACAGGAACTTTGCATTCTTCTGGTATAAAGATGGGCCATTTAGGGGGTGAGAGGGGGGTAAAGTTAGCACTGAACCTGATAGGATGTTGGCAATATCAGTTGGTTCTGTATATTTAGTGTTATTGTGCTGTAACTCAGAGCAGGTCTGAGTGTTGCCATTGAGATTCTTGACATAGCTGTAGAATGCTTTGTGGTTGTCTTTAGAATCAGTGGCAATTTTGTTTTCATAACTAGCTAGCTTTGGAGGATTTTATGAGGGATCTCAGCTTCTTACTGAGGCTGACCAGGGAGTTCCTCCAATCGTGGGATTTTACTCTTTTTTGCAACAGTTTCTTTCTTCTGTTGTAGAGTTTGTTTATGACAGAAGACCACCAGATTGGCTTCCTTTTTCTGGAGGATAGCATCTTGGTTCTGTTAGGGATAGCATGATCCATGCACTTGTGTAAGTGCTTATAAAATGCATTTGTGTAGGATTCAGCAGTCGTACCTCTATTGTCCATCTGCATGGGTGTCGTGAAGTTTCCAGTTCTGTTTTAAGAAGCGTGAAGTTGGCTTTGGAGAAATTTTTTACGGTTGTTTTCCTAATGGGGCGTGGGAGCGGGATGTGGATGTCTAGGGTGATTAGCTTGTGATCAGATCTGACCAATGAGGAGCTGACCTCTGGTGTGGAACACCGGTCACCCATGTTGGTGATGACCAGGTCTAGGATATTGCTGCCTCTGGTGGGGGTGTGGTTAAGTTGATCCAAGGCATTGGAATTGATGATTTCCAGAAAACGTTGAGCAAAAGAGTTGGTACATGAGTAGTTTTCCCAGTTAATGGTAGTGTAGTTGACATCACCCATTATTAGAGTGTTGGGTTGTACCTTAATATTTTCCAGTATATCAAGAAAAGAGGAGTGGGAATACTGGGGCATGGTGGGGGGTCTGTAGCAAGCTACAATCTGGATTGCGGTTTTGCCCAGAGTTAGTTGAACTTGGATAATCTCGGATGCATTATGCTGAGCAACTAGCTTGGAGGTGTGGGTATCTTAATGAATATGGACACGCCTCCACCTTTAGTGTTTCGGTCCGGGTTTGGTGGCCGAAAGGTGTGATATGAATAATAGCCTGGTAATGCAGGGGTGCTGTCTGGAGCTTTAAACCAGGTCTCTGTCACTGCACAGATGTCAATGTTCTCCATTTTAAGGAGTGCCTCGAGTGAGTGCATTTTGAGGTTTAGACTTCTAGCATTGAGTAGCATTACCCTCAGATTTTGCTTGCTTGTACCTGTTATGGTGGTGAATTTGTCATTCGAACCTTGCCTAAAAAAGGCACTATAGGGGTGGCAAGAGCCTTTGCCAGTATCCGGAATCCCAAGGACGACAGGTGCAGGCCATCTCTGGCAAAGCAGCGTGGTCTATCGATCATGTCATCCCAGGCAAACAGATACTGGATTCCCTTAGAATGACACCAGAAGCATGGCCAATTGTTAAAGTCAGTCATTTTGTCCTTGTACTGTGGTATCATTCTGGGTGATGGCAGGATGCTACTCAGGGCTAGGGTCATACCTGCCTGGGCTACAAGATCGGAGAGCTCCTCCATGTCTCTTTTCATGTAGTCCAGTGAGGTATGTCTCAGGTCATTCACACCAACATGGACAATGACAGAGTCATATTTGTACTTGTTGTGGAGTGACCTGAGTGCGTGTGTTATATGGCGGATCCTGGCAGCCGACATTAACTTTTTCCTTATTTAGCCTGGTGAGTGGAACATCAGTGTGTCAGACTATAGAGTCACCTATGACTAGAGTGTTGGGTACGTTATGCCTTATGGGCTGTAGTTGAGGGGAACATTGCGTATGTGGGCTATGTGTCATTTGCGTTGCGTTGGGGGGGTGGAGGTTGCTTGCATTTCTGCTTTGGAGGTCTGTGTTGTTTGGGCAGATTTGGACTGAGGGCCTCCATGAATGTAGGTGTGTGTTTTGTGCTTCTGTGTGTGTGTGTTTTGGTGGTGTAGGTTTTGAGGGACTATGTGATGCAGTGCAAGTGTTTACCTTCTTCTCTTGACTGTCTAGGCCAGTCTTTAGTGAAAAGAGCTTTGCTTCCAGTTTGGCTATATAAGTACATCTCTCACATGTCATAGTGTTGGGTGGTAGGAGGAGAAGGTTGTCTGTGTACATGAGGCAATTGCTGCATTGTCACAAGATGCCCAGATTCATCAGGTAGACAGGAGAAAACACCGGGAGCTGACCTTTAGACATGCCTGAATAGGTGCTTATTTATTAAGTACTAAAAATTGTTTTCCTCTAGAAAAGTGAGGAAAGTTGAGTGCTGTAGTACTTTGTACCTTATTTAGTGCTTACAATGAGTTCTGAACAAGTGTTGAGCTCAAAGAAACAAATTTTAGTGCTAAAACTAAAAAGCTGGCTAGTTGCAAGGGAAATTTTGAAGAACAGACTATATGGCGCCAAGAATACTTTAACCCCAGTTAAGTGGGGGGGGGGTGGCTTAGGAGCTCACAAACACTAGGGTTGCCATAATTCTTTGTATGTAAAAGTGGATGAAAAAAATGTGGTGCATATTATTTCGTCCTCTTAGGTTGAAGAGCAAAAAAAAAAAAAGGTCTGTTTTTGAGGATTTTTGATTGGCCTGTATGCCAGTAAATGAGCCAATCAAAACCTCGAACAGCAGACCTTCTTCTGTTCAATGCGGAACATCAAGCAGTTCCGCATTGAACAGAGCTCCATTTTTTGATTGGCTCATATAACGGTATATGAGCCAATCAAAAAAAAAAAACAAACCGGAGAAAATACTCTGAAATAGGGATGTCTGCTTTTTGAAAATTCTGCGATTTGTCCAGGTTTCAAAACCCGGACAAATCGCAGAATTTTCAAAAACTGCCCGGACAGGAGCACAAAAAAAGAGGACGTGTCCGGGGAAACCCGGACATATGGTAACCTTAACACAAATAGTCCTGGACACAGCAAATCTGTATCTGGACAAGAACTGCCACAGGAAAAGGGGGAAGCAAGCTTAGAATTTTTTTTTTCTTGTAAAAGTGGAAATGGAGAAAGCTGGAACAGAAGTTAATTCAACATTAAGAATTTGAGTGGGTTGGCCTTCACAAATGTTCTCTATTAAATTGAGTGAACTAATGACAATAGACTGGGAGGAGTGTCACAGATCAAATATACAGTATGGGCGGGCAACTGCAAAGCCACCAAGTATAAGAACACACAACACTAGGGAGGTTGGGTGGGAAAAATTACATTTCCTAGCTGTAGCCATTAAATGAAAGTTTTCAATAGATCAAGGAGCAAACTCTAGGGAATGCTTTTAACTGTAAAGAGACAATTATAGTAATGCACACTATTACAGTTCCTAGCTGTAGAACACAGAAACCTCAAAAAATCAAAAATGCACAGAAAAGCTCGGATAGAGCACTCACAAACAGAAAATACAACTGTGCAAAGACTTCCTCGCAAAAATCCTAAACCTTCTAGACTTTGTTGCATATTTAAGAGCCATACATATATCTTCCCATTTTTCCCTTGTAAATTTCTTATTCAATCTCTCTTCCCAGTCTTTTCCAACCTGCTATGATTGAGTGATTCTTATTATTATCAAATAGTATTTTATGTGCCCTACTAATTATGCTTTTTTAAATAGCAGCTTCTGTTCTAGATTCAACTAAAATCTCTACCAGAGCAGGTCTTTCACTTAGGATTCCCCTACCCCTTTGTCTTTACTCTGTTACCAGTTCCTGGAAGGTAAGATAGTCTCTAGTCTGCAGTCCAAATGTCTTCTTGGCCTGATTTCATTCTGTTACCTTTCCCTGTCTAGTTATTTGCTCCCAGTACCTTGATTCCTTTGTTATTTTTATCCAGTAAATTCCAGACCCTTCATGCCTATTCTCTGTACACCTCCTTGCAGTCATCCCTAAACTCAAATCTCATTTCTCCAGTGTCGAGTCGGCTTAGTTCTTAGAATACTTCCTGATACTTTATAAATATAATATTCTGTATGATTGTTGTTATTCTCCTTAAAGACCAACATCCAAAATTCAGGTTTCTTCTTATTTTTTGAATTTCTCTTCACTTCATCATCATCCTTTTCCACTTTGAGTTATGGCTTCCTACTTGTGCTCTGTATAACAGCCTTAATTCTGTAGCTCTAAAATATCCCTTCATTGGAAGGATCAACTTATGCCACTTAACCCTTACCCTATTCCCCTCCAAATGCATTCCCTCATTAATTATTGTCCACAACTTCTCTTCTGGTTGATAAAGGTATACCTGACCTGTATATAAAATTAAAGTAACTAATAACATTTTCACTGCTTATGTCTTACCATCCATATCCGTAGAGCTTCCAATTTCTCAGTCTTTATATTATCTTTTGTTTAGTCTCTTCCCACATAACCTTGGTTGCCATAGCAGAAGCTTTTAACTCATATTCCTAAGTACTTCATTTTATTGTGTCCCCATAATTCATAATGATTTTTATCTTCATTAATTTTATATCCTGAAAAGACCTGAAATGCTCAATAAATGTTCCACAGCACTGAAATGTCCTTTTCTGGATTTATCAGGTACAAAACAGTATCATCTATAAATAAAGCCAACTTTTCTTGATTACCATACCAATTATATCCTTGAATTGCTGACTCCCTTATTTTTTTTCAATAGCTCTAAATATAAAGCAGATAAAAATGGGGAAAGAGGACACCTCTGCCTGGTTTCTCTGTTCAGACACAACTTATCAGAGAGGAATCCTCCCACATTAATTATTGCCTATGATCCCTCATATATCCTCTGAATTAACCTTATTATTGTATCAGGGAATGCAAATGCTTCCATTGCCCTACTCATAAAATTCTAGCTTACTCTGTTAAATGCTTTCTCTTCATCATGTACCTATGAAATATAATTTCTATCTAGTCCAGCCCAATTATTGTAACTTGTGGAATAGTATGCAAATTCTCTCAGAGTTCTTTCTACTGAATTTATGTCTTCCATACTAAATATTTTCATACATTTCTTCATAAATCAACCCTCTTTTGTTATATTTGCCCTTCTAGGTCCCCTCAGATATATCCTCACTATTGCAAATCAAATTCCAGTCCCCACCCAGAAGCATTTCTGGTTCAACTAGTACCCTGGGTCAGCACTATGAACCAGTGCCCCACCCCCCAGCAAAAAAAGCACTTAACTGAAATAAGCTAATTGCTACATAGTAAATGATCAGCTAATTACAGTTAGATCTTTCCCTCCCTCCAGCTCATCCATTGAAGATAAAAAAAAGGATGTTCCTTCTACTAGCACACCAGCCAAGGTGGCCACATGCATAACCTGATCCTATTCTTGCTGAACAAAAAATAAATTAATTAATTAAAAAAAAAGTTAAAACAATCATCTTTTTAAATTGTAGCAAGCAGTTTCTACACTTTATACTCTGCCTGCATGGAGCTCTACAGTGCTCAGGTTTTATTTAAAAAAAAAAAAAAAAAAATATATATATATATATATATACATACACGTTTTTACTTTTAAACTGTAGAAAACTGTAGCAAGAAGTTGCTACAGTTTAGACTACACACACAGAGTGCTATAACACTCAGGTTTGACAACAAATGCAAAACAGGCTATTAAAAGCCAGTACTGCTTTAAAGGGAGAACAGGATCCTTATCCATATGCCAACTTACATTCCAAAATAATATGGATAGTGTTGCCATTATGATAAGAAGTTATTGTTCCCACCTATTATTCATTACAGTATTTTAATGTGTATTTCCAATTTTTGTTTTACATGTACACACGAATATTTGACGCATTTATCTTTTATGCAGTTATTCCTTTTCATATTTGTTTAACTTTTACTAACCCAGAAAATATTAACTTTTAACCTTAAGAAAAAGTTCACTGACTATCTTTAAATAAAAATAAATTATACACTGTTCTATTAAATGCACTGATGTATAAAGGCTGCTGGGGAAGCTACTAGCTCTTATTAACTTCAAATAATAATTTCAAACTGTATTTTTTACTGAACTGCATGCCCCTTTACTGTTTAATTTTGCATTTCCCTAAGTAAACAATGCTCAGAATTCTCAAGACTGATTGTTTGCACCAACAGACAGCTCATTTCCATGGAAACATAAGAACAGAATGCACAACTGCCTTCAGCTGCAGACTTCTTAACCTACTGAACCTTTGCTAAAGGAACAAAAAACTAGTTAATGTCATTGTATATGCAAGAAACCTGGCAATTCTCATGGCATACACTATTTTGTCTTATTTTTCATGCTTACTTGCATGCACAAAACCCTTGCATTTAGATTAAGCCAAGGGCATTAATCCAGAAATTCATCTATGCAAAAGTAAGAGACAACGTCTCAACAGTACATCTAATTTAATCAATGCACTTTTACAATGCCAGAAACTAGAATTATGGCAAAGTTAAATAATTGGATGACTGATTTTTTTCCGAGTGTCATGAGAGAAAGTGGTGCCACCAAAGTAAAGATCAGTTTGCTCCAGCTGTGGTAAGATACTTGCAGGCTATTTATTGGGCTAGAATGATGCAGTGTCAGGTTAATCAGTAGTATGCAGTGTGGTAAAGTAGTGAGAGAGAGGAACAACTGGATAGATCAAAAACATTTGTTAGATGTTTTCTGGGGGGAGCAACTAGAGAAATTGTAGTTCCCAGTTTTGACCTGCATAAAATATGGTGTTTAATGATTTCCAGCAGGTGTTGTTTTAATGGTGGGACCAAGAAATACTCCGAAGAGGACTGATGAAGGAGGAAGTTAGAGAACTTTAATGTAGTATGGAGATGGTATGAAATGAGTGAAAAGAAGGCACCAAGACTTGGCAGAAGGTTTAAGGAGAATGTGGTCTAAGCAGAAAGTAGGAGCCACTATGTAGCAGAGTCTGGACTCTAACAAGAAGAGCAGCCAGTGATGATTAAGAGGTTAGTGTTACAGAAGGAAGGGAGCTTAGCCAAAACTAGCAAAATAAGTACAATCTAGAAACAGCTTCAATATGATCAGAAGGTTATTTCCCAAGGACTGAAAGTAGGATGGAAGAGATTGCTGGGGACATAACCTGGAAGCATTGGATCCACATTTGTATAATGCCTAGTAAAGCAGCTAAAAGTAGGAAACTTGGGACTTTTGCTTGGAAATGTCTCCACAAATATTTCCATGCAGGGATTGGTACAATATTTAGTTTGGCAAATAGTAATTGATGGAGATGTTAAGATGAAAGAGAAAGAAAGTGGTGACATATCTTTTGGAGTTTCACAGAGTTACAGGAGTTTAAAGAGGCAATAGGAGATTTAGTTAAGCGTATAACTGGGAGGTTAGTAGAAGTGTAGGAATGGAATTATTTCCTGAGCATGTGGAGAGAGACAAAAAAGGAGAATGTCAGAAAGTATGTTGGAATTACTAGGGATAATACTGTTAGCAGCAAAAAATCTATCACTAGGCACTGGAAATGGAGAATGGCTCCAAACCTGAAGGCGATAATAGAGATAATGGAAGGAAAAAGGAGGGGAAAGGAACTAGCTGATACGCATAACTAATGCAAGAACAAATGGTCTCCCTGGTTGTAATATGGGGAGAGTTATTATAAGCTGACAAAGAGTATGTAAGGAGGAAGAATATATACATTTCTGGGCATATAAGAATATATTTGGAAAAGAGAGATAAATGAAAGAGATAAGTGGGAGGAAAACAGGAGGGGAAAGAAATGTTAGGTATGAGTGAATTAACAGAATGGTTGTTTTACAAGAGACCTGGAAAGAAGGAGGATATGAGAATAAAAGTGTAGGTAAGGGAAGTACAACAGGAAGGTGTTTAGAGAGTAGCCATTAGACATGTATTTAGTGTTAGAAGAAAAGGACAGGTGTGAGTGGTCTAGCCTACAGTAGCTTTTCGCTTTCAGAATGAATCTGAAGCAGCAAAGGATTAATACAAACTAGGATCTAAATACTAAATTAAAAGAAGAGGGAAAAATATTTGAAAAAGAACAAAGTGGAGGCCAGAAGACAGTGTTATGTACCTGGCATACTGAAGTAGTTGTGATGTCGGGAAATCCTCTCTCAAGTTTGCCACCATAAAACTGGCATAAAAGGTAAGTAATGCTCATGTCCTTAATACAGCTTCTACAAAACTCAGTAAGAGGGTAGGGGAAGTGAAGATATGAGTTACATTATAAGGAGGTAAAGAGCAGACTGGGAAAAAGAAAGACACGGGAGAAAGAGTTAATTGTAACTATTGTTTGATGAAGTGACATTGTAGACTAAATTTGGCAAGTTAGTGACTATTAAAGGTTTACTTGTAAAGAGTGATGACCCTGGAAGGGAGAGCTTATTAGTAATGGGTTCAGCCACCACACTGTACCCAGAACAGTAAATGTACATGTAAAAGTTACATCTGGCAATCTTTAGCCCAGTCAAAGATGGGAGGAATCTGCAAAAGCATTTCACCTTAGTTTAATTAAAAATGCTTAAAGCTGGAACATTATGTATTGAGTAAGTACAAATAGTAGAGTAAAAGGGATCTGTATTAAATTGTCAAAATCTTCTTTCATCAATGGGTTATTTATTGATCCCTATTGATCGAAACTAACTTCAGTGAACATCAAATTTTTTTTACAGGATAAGTAACCAATTGCAAACACCACAACTTTGCCCTTTACCTCACCATAGTGTGATCTCGGAGTTGGTATATATTTATATATATATATATATATATATATATATATATATATATATATATATATATATGGTTCCCATTCAGAAGCCTGAAACATCATAAGCCTGAAAATCAAAATCCTGAAACCAAAAGCCTGAAAATTCAGAATCCTGAAACTCAAAATCCTGAAAGCCCAAAATCCTGAAAGCCCAAAATCCTGAAACTCAAAATCCTGAAAACACAAAATAGATATACTGATGTCATTGTGGCTTTGCTATTGTTAGCCCTGTGGTGTTAGGTCATGCGTTGGGGTCAGGTAAGTGTGCGGTTGGTTTTATGTTAGGGTTAGGGGCGGTTTAAGTGAGTTAGGGTTAGGACGCAGGTTAGGCATGTATGCAATAGTGACAAATATTGGGGTTAGAGGCGGTTTAAGTGAGTTAGGGTTAGGGCGCGGGTCAGGTGAGTGTGCGATAGTGACGGACCTTAGGGTTAGGGTTAGGGTCAGGGTCAGTTGGTAGATATTAGTGTCTTTATAGTGACATATTAGCATTATTTGTGTTTTCAGGATTTTGAGTTTCAGGATTTTGGGCTTTCAGGATTTTGAGTTTTCAGGATTCTGAATTTTCAAGCTTTTGGTTTCAGGATTTTGATTTTCAGGCTTATGATGTTTCAGGCTTCTGAATGGGAACCATATATATATATATATATATATATATATATATATATATATATATATATATATAGTTAGGGGGCATGTGGGTGGCAACCCCGGACTGCTCGCCCCTGGATGGTTCGACCCCAATGCATTTCTATACAGTTTCATGTATAAATTTATATGTATTATATATGTGATTTTTTTTTAGTGGACAGTTCGACCCCGGTCTATTTGACCCCAGACTATTTAACCCCAAATATATTCTTTTACGTACTTTTTCATTAAGTTATTAATTAATCAATTATTCAGTAATAACACTGTTAATTCTTCATTGTAAATATATTTTTTATTAATATTTTTATTTTATTTAATTACATTGGTTAGTATAAATATAACATTTAAATCTTTAACATTTAACTAGTGTTATGTTTTAACATATTATGACTACTGTTACTTTCTAACATACTTTATAACATATGTTTTCCATCAATTAAATATATTTTTTAATTTTATATTATGTTGATATGTTAACTAATCTATTATCTACTAAAAATAATTTCTTTAAAATTAAATGAAATCAATTTTTTATTCAGGTTAATATGCCTTCTTCATCTTGAACATTTATACTACCACCAAAGCTCAAGCAGCAGCATGCAATGTTCACCATTTCCCACCGTCTACCATCAAAGCACAACAGAACCTTAGGAAAGTGGATATGGATGTATGAGTAAATCCAAATTGATTTCCAGCAACACTGATAGTGTGTATTGCTGCCGAGGACTTGACTTGATTGCAGAGTGCAAAGACAAACATACACACAATACAGTTTAATCCATCTACAGTGCGCAAACATTCCTTAGTAAAACACTGTTTTTAAGGACTCAAGAATTTATTTATAAAAAGTATCAGCAAGTAGTTCAAAGCTTAGAAGTGCAATTCTAGGGCCAAACATCCATTTCCCTATCACAATGCTCAGTGCCTCTACAGCTTGCACCCACAGCCCATTAACTTCAGCATGGAAACAAACAGAACATCAAAGCAGACATCAAAATGACTGCCCATTATATTTTTATTTTTAAATATAATTTATTTTTAATTTTTACTTGTTGTTTTATCGCAAATTTTCTTTATTTTTATGTAATAATGACGTTATCGTTATACGGAAACACCGGATTTGTTAATGCCATGAACTTCCGGATTAGTCAGCAAATGTTTTTTTTGGCACTTACTGTTTTTGTATGTATAATTAAAGTTCCAGTTTGCACTTAGTTTAAAGTAAGTGTAGTTGAAGTACATAAATAGAAAAGAAACACTTTCTAAACCAATTTTAAGAATGTTTAGACAGTCTTTCATTTCTATTTTTGCTTTGATGTGCTTCGGCTTCACTTACGTTACATTTTTTACTAGAGCCCAACCGTCTGGGGTCAAACTGGTCAGGGGCGAATCGTCTGGGAACAAATCGGCGGGGTCCAAACATCCTGTGGGTTGCAACCCCCCTTGGGTGGGTTTGATTTAGTGTGATGTGTGTTTTGGTGGAGTAGTGGCTAATTGATTACTTACCCTGTAAAACATTTCGATGTTCACTGTAGTTAGTTTCGAAAGATAGGGGTCGATGAATAAGCCATCGATGAAAGAAGATTTTGATGATCTAATATAGACCCATGTAAAAGTATGTGCACATAGAATTATTATCCTTCAAACAGTTGCCCAAGCAATCGATGTGTTAACAGCAAACTGAAGAAGCAAATAGGAGCTGTCATCCATCATGTGATAATGACAAGCACAGCAACTTTACCAGATGGCTTTCCATAAGGCAAAGAGTCAGTCTCCTACTAGGTTCCACAGTCTTTATCCTCCTGCATCAGAATAGTCTTACCCCCCTCCCTGCTAAAGTCATTCCTGTCTCCCCTTCCTAAAACCTTAGAAGCAAGTCCCTGTCAAGACCAATTTTACAAACACCCATCCACCACTTTTAGAAGATAGCTTTTAATGTGCAGTAATTTGATAGGTTTCTCTAGTTTCATAGTTAAACAGTTCAATCATTTGAGAAAAGTTTTTTGCTTTCTTCAGAGCACTAAGCAATAACAGTTTTTTATGGTGTGTGTGTGTGTGTGTGTGTGTGTGTGTGTGTGTGTGTGTGTGTGTGTGTGTGTGCGCGCACGCGCGCGCGGAGGGGGGGGGTTCAGGAACTTTGTTCAAACTGGGAAATATCTCAACTGTCCCTATCTTGGACACACATTCCTATTTTCAGGCCTGATTTACCCTTGCACATAATATACCTATTTTGGGGATATGACTCTGTTTTCTGGCTTGATTTACCCTTTCACACAGTTTTCTGAATCCCTCTCATCACATGTGATTTTTCTAAGCTGTCTAGTATATAGAAAACCACATTACAAGACTAACACACTAGTGAGAACAATAATTTAAAGAAAGACGACACACACCTTACATCTCCCTTTTTCTGATGCAAAAATAAACAACCTTGTGTGGTTGAATTTTACAGTACAGTCATTAAGGTCTACAGATTGTACACTGTCTCTTTGATAATGTGTCTATATTTTTGTCATTATTTTTGTCACTTTCTGTTTTTTAAACCTATTTCTGAGTATTATCCCACATTCCTACTGGAAGCAGAAAGTTATATGCTATTTGATATTCAAATTAAATGCTAATTAGATGTCCTGATTTTTATTTAGATGTTAGTGGTTTCCCAGGGTCTTTGTTCCACTTTTAATGTCTGCAGATTGACAGGTATGCTTAATGGTGTAAAGAGATATAGCCCCCCAAAGGCAATTTATGCAGTAAAGGAAGACCCTTCTCCTTATAGTATGGCAGTAATAACCAAAGAAACAGTGTGAAGAAAAGACAGTCCAGAGCTTGGGAATCCAAGTTCAGTAAGAAAAAAAGGAATTCATGAAAAAAAAAAGTCAAAACATAACCAGTTTTACAGAATCTTGAAATGTACTTCAGTCTCTTTTATATGAAATTATATAAGTAAGCTAGGTTGCTAGCAATAGTATCAATTTCATATCAGACATGCTGCCCTGTAAATGGTCAGTCACAGAAGTAACCACTGGACAGGAATCATTCATGTTTTTATTGGACTGATCCTTTGTTTCAGAACACATCAGCAGAATGCTGTTCCCACTTACTTCTTTATATCAGAACCTGGAGTTCACTTTTGTTGGTAATGTGAACATCGCTGAAAACATGAAGTCAAGCAGAAGTTAAAAACCTGGTGCTGTTACTCTGTTAGTTACGCAGATCATGATGTCATGAGTACATTAATAACTACAGGAAATATCTGTTTATTTAAAATGCTGTGAAGATGAATATCTAGAGAAGTCCACAATACAATCTTCCCATATTTAAATGACACAGTGAATAACAGATATAATAGTACTGTAAGTTCATGCTGAAGGGTTCTCAGGTCGTTATTACTAATTCCATCTCCACTGTGTGCTTTCTTTGCATCCAGTTTGTGGAATTTTTTTCAATATAACCTATTTCCATTTAAGTATCTGAAGTTACCTGAATGTCACTAAAACAATTTAGCACCCCCTTTCTGAAACCAAACTGCATCGCATAATATTTTGTAAATATATCTATAATCTGTTGTGTTTGACATTAAAGTTTAGAATCTGCACACAGTTTGTCAGTTTTTATGTCTTTACTCCTATATCACATGTTATGTATCTATAAAATGGCTTTCTATTATGCTCAATATCTTTATATCAATTTTCTTCATTTTTCTGGAGCTTGTCTTACACTATATTTAATTTGTCTTTCCAGCTTGTTTGCTTCAGTTTTAAAAGTTATAGTTTGACTGCATTTTCATTCATTATATTATTTGCCTCTCATCTTAATCAAGCCGCCCCTTTGTGGTAGCCTTCATTAAAGGGTGCGTGGGATTACACACTCAGACAGAAGCAGATGAAGATCCACATGGTAATGCAAGAAGCTCATCTCCCCATCCTGAGGGGGATGTTAAGCCATGCAGACACCCTCATTGCTGGGAAGCAGGTTTCATAACCGCCATTCCTCTCACCCCAGTACTGTACTGGGATAATTCCCTAGTACATGGGAATGAATAGACAGTGTCCTACTGGGGAGGCATAACAGTTGTCAAGAATGAGGGGGGCAATCTGCAGCTAGAAAATGAAAAACAGGAGATGGGTGTCACTACCACCTGAATGGCTTCATCAGGAATGTTAGCCGCAATTATGTGGACATTTCAAGTAGTCTGGCTACAGATAATAACCTTTCTCTCTGTGGGTTGTGTCTGACATGGTACTAAATAGAAGAAAATTTGATTACCTTGGGCTCCCTTTGTTTGGTATGTGGCAGTGATCAGGTGACTTAACCAGATAGTTCTTCTGGAAAATCAGGCATGCTCCTCAATGGTCTCATGAACCACATGTAGAGAAACTACTTATGAATCCTTGTTACTATAACAGAGCTGTAATTATTATAAATTGCATTTATTTGTTTGCTTTTGATGTCTGCATGCATATCTTCAGATCCTGTGGAATTGAATTCCATTTTTTTCAAAAACACTAGCTAGTTTATTTTTTCTTGCACGCTCTGTGTGGATTTTTTAGCTACATATTTTAGGAAAAATACAGTTTAACCTGTAGTAATCAGATAATCTGCAGTATAGCATTTTTCTTGGCTAAGTGAAATCGTGTGTGTGTGTGTGTGTGTGTGTGTGTGTGTGTGTGTGTGTGTGTGTGTGTGTCTGTGTGTGTGTGTGTCTGTGTGTGCCCATGCACATACAAATAGGTGCGTGTGTGTGTGTGCCCATGCACATATAAATAGGTGTGTGTCTGTGTGTGTGTGTGTATGTGTGTGTGTGTGTGTGTGTGTGTGTGTGTGTGTGTGTGTGTGTGTGTGTGTGTGCGTGCGTGCACATGCATGCACCCACGTGCACATGTGGGACTGCGACAGACAAAGAAAAAAACTGATCATAAAATTACCATGCTAGAGGATTCTTACCTTCATCCATACTAGGGGATTCTTATTTTCTACCATGCTAGAGGATTCTTATCTCCAACCATAGTAGGGGATTCTTATCTTCTACCATACTAGGGGATTCTTATCTCCTACCATAGTAGGGGATTCTTATCTTCTACCATACTAGGGGATTCTTATCTTCTACCATGCTAGAGGATTCTTATCTCCTACCATAGTAAAGGATTCTTATCTTCTACCATACTAGGGGATTCTTATCTTCTACCATGCTAGGGGATTCTTATCTCCTACCATACTGGGGGATTCTTATATTCTACCATGCTAGGGGATTCTTATCTTTTGCCATACTAGGGGATTCTTATCTCCTACCATAGTAGGGGATTCTTATCTTCTACCATGCTTGGGGATTATTATCTTCTACCATGCTAGGGGATTCTTATCTTCTACCATACTAGGGGATTCTTATCTCCTACCATAGTAGGGGATTCTTATCTTCTACCATGCTAGGGGATTCTTATCTTCTACCATACTAGGGGATTCTTATCTTCTACCATGCTAGGGGATTCTTATCTTCTACCATAGTAGGGGATTCTTATTTTCTACCATGCTAGGGGATTCTTATCTTCTACCATGCTAGGGGATTCTTGTCTTCTACCATGCTAGGGGATTCTTATATTCTACCATACTAGGGGATTCTTGTCTTCTACCATGCTAAGGGATTCTTATCTTCTACCATGCTAGGGGATTCTTGTCTTCTACCATGCTAGGGGATTCTTATCTTCTACCATGCTAGGGGATTCTCATATTCTACCATACTAGGGGATTCTTGTCTTCTACCATGCTAGGGGATTCTTATATTCTACCATGCTAGGGGATTCTTATCTTCTACCATGCTAGGGGAGTCTTATCTTCTACCATGCTAGGGGATTCTTATCTTCTACCATGCTAGAGGATTCTTATCTTCTACCATGCTAGGGGATTCTTGTCTTCTACCATGTTAGAGGATTATTACATTCTACCATGCTAGAGGATTCTTATCTTCTACCATGCTAGGGGATTCTTATCTTCTACCATACTAGGGGATTCTTATCTTCTACCATGCTAGGAGATTCTTGTCGTCTATCATGCTAGAGGATTCTTATCTTCTACCATACTAGGGGATTCTTATCTTCTACCATGCTAGGAGATTCTTGTCTTCTATAATGCTAGAGGATTCTTATCTTCTACCATGATAAGGGATTCTTATCTTCTATCATGCTATTGGATGTTTATCTTCTACCATGCTAGGGGATTCTTATCTTCTACCATGCTGCAAGATTCTTATTTGCTACCATGCTAGATGATTCTTATCTTCTACCATGCTAGGGGATTCTTATCATCTACCATGCTAGGGGATTTTTATCTGCTACCATGTTAGGGAATTCTTATTTTCTACCATACTAGAGGATTCTTATTGTGTACCATGCTAGAGGATTCTTATATACTAGCATGCTAGGGGATTCTTATCTTCTACCATGATAGGAGATTCTTATCTTCTACCATACTAGGGGATTCTTATCTTCTACCATACTAGGGGATTCTTATCTTCTACCATGCTAGGGGATTCTTATCTTCTACCATACTAGGGGATTCTTATCTTCTACCATGCTAGGGAATTCTTATCTTCTACCATGCTAGAGGATTTTTATCTTCTGCCAAATTAGGGGATTCTTATCTTCTACCATACTAGGGGATTCTTATCTTCTACCATGCTAGGGGATCCTTGTCTTCTACCATGCTAGAGGATTATTGTCTTCTACCATGCTAGGGAAATCTTATCTTCTACCATACTAGGGGATTCTTATCTTCTACCATACTAGGGGATTCTTATCGTCTACCATACTAGGGGATTCTTATCTTCTACCATACTAGGGGATTTTTATCTTCTACCATGCTAGGGGATTCTTATCTTCTACCATGCTAGGGGATTCTTATCTTCTACCATGCTAGAGGATTTTTATCTTCTGCCAAATTAGAGGATTTTTATCTTCTACCATACTAGGGGATTCTTATCTTCTACCATGCTATGGGGATCCTTGTCTTCTACCATGCTAGAGGATTCTTGTCTTCTACCATGCTAGGGAATTCTTATCTTCTACCATACTAGGGGATTCTTATCTTCTACCATACTAGGAGATTCTTATCTTCTACCATACTGGGGGATTCTTGTCTTCTACCATACTGGGGGATTCTTATCTTTTACCATGCTAGAGGATTCTTATCTTCTACCATGCAAGAGGATTCTTATCTTCTACCACAGTGGGGGATTCTTATCTTCTACCATGCTAGGGGATTCTTATCTTCTACTGTGCTAGAGGATTCTTATCTTCTACCATACTAGGGGATTCTTATCTTCTACCATACTGGGGGATTCTTATCTTCCACCATGCTAGGGGATTCTTATCTTCTACCATACTGGGGGATTCTTATCTTCTACCATGCTAGGGGATTCTTATCTTCTACCATGCTAGAGGATTCTTATCTTCTACCGTACTAGGGGATTCTTATCATCTACCATACTGGGGGATTCTTATCTTCTACCATGCTAGGGGATTCTTATCTTCCACCATACTAGGGGATTCTTATCTTCTACCATACTAGGGGATTTTTATCTTCTACCATGCTAACGGATGCTTATCTTCTACCATGCCAGAGGATTCTTATCTTCTACCATGCTAGAGGATTCTTATCTTCTACCATGCTGCAGGATTCTTATCTTCTACCATGCTAGGGGATTCTTATCTTCTACCATGCTAGGGGATTCTTATCTTCTACCATACAAGGGGATTCTTATCTTCTACCATGCTAGAGGATTCTTATCTTCTACCATGCTAGGGGATTCTTATCTTCTACCATGCTAGGAGATTCTTGTCTTCTATCATGCTAGAGGATTCTTATCTTCTACCATACTAGGGGATTCTTATCTTCTACAATACTAGAGGATTCTTATCTTCTACCATACTAGGGGATTGTTATCTTCTACCATGCTAGGAGATTCTTGTCTTCTATCATGCTAGAGGATTCTTATCTTTTACCATGATAAGGGATTCTTATCTTCTATCATGCTATTGGATGTTTATCTTCTACCATGCTAGGGGATTCCTATCTTCTACCATGCTAGGGGATTCTTATCCTCTACGATGCTAGGGGATTCTTATATTCTACCATGCTGCAAGATTCTTATCTGCTACCATGCTAGATGATTCTTATCTTCTACCATGCTAGGGGATTCTTATCATCTACCATGCTAGGGGATTCTTATCATCTACCATGCTAGGGGATTTCTATCTGCTACCATGTTAGGGAATTTTTATCTTCTACCATACTAGAGGATTCTTATTGTCTACCATGCTAGAGGATTCTTATCGTGTACCATGCTAGAGGATTCTTATCTACTAGCATGCTAGGGGATTCTTATCTTCTACCATGATAGGAGATTCTTATCTGCTACTATGCTAGGGGATTCTTAACTTCTACCATGCTAGACGTTTCTTAACTTGTACCATGCTAGGGGATTCTTATCTTCTACCATACTAGGGGATTCTTACCTTCTACCTTGCTTGAGGATTCTTGTCTTGTAACGTGCTGCAGGATTCCTATCTTCTACCATGTTAGAGGATTATTATCTTCTGCCATACTAGGGGATTCTTATCTTCTACCATACTGGGGGATTCTTATCTTCTACCATAGTAGGGATTCTTATCTTCTACCATACTAGGGGATTCTTATATTCTACCATACTAGGGGATTCTTATCTTCTACCATGCTAGGGGATTCTTGTCTTCTACCATGCTGGAGGATTCTTGTCTTCTACCATGTTAGAGAATTATTACATTCTACCATGCTAGGGGATTCTTATCTTCTACCATGCTAGGGGATTCTTATCTTCTATCGTACTAGGGGATTCTTATCTTCTACCATACTAGGGGATTCTTATCTTCTACCATAGTAGGGGATTCTTATCTTCTACCATACTAGGGGATTCTTATCTTCTACCATACTAGGGGATTCTTATCTTCTACCATACTAGGGGATTTTTATCTTCTACCATACTAGGGGATTCTTATCTTCTTCCATGCTAGGGGATTCTTATCTTCTACCATACTAGGGTTTCTTATCTTCTACCATGCTAGGGGATGTTTATCTTCTACCATGCTAGGGGATTCTTATCTTCTACCATGCTAGGGGATTCTTATCTTCTACCATGCTATGGTATTCTTATCTTCTACCATACTAGGGGATTCTTATCTTCTACCATGTTAGAGGATTCTTATCTTCTACCATGCTAGGGGATTCTTATCTTCTACCATGCTATGGGATTCAGTTGAAGATTTGGCGGAAATAATTGCTTTGAATGAAGCTCATTCTTTTCCTCTTGGAAGTGGCCATCTCTCAAGCACAAGCACTCTAAGGCAAGAAAACAGCATAAGCCAAGGTAATTTATATCTTACTACTGTTTCATCTAGATCCCTTATTAATTCTCAAAATCACAAGAATGGGTCTCATCTGGAACTGATAATGACATGGCTAACAATAATTATATTGGACATAATGTTTCTAGTAGTATTCCTCTCCTCAATGACTGGCTTAATGCTAATTCTACATTTTTCACTCTGCAAGCTGAAGGGACAGTGCTCAACCAAATTATGGCTTCTGAATTAAGGGAAAATGTCATTATTTCACATTTAAAAGACTTTGATTCAAATCTACCTCAGGGAATTTATTCAAAGACAGCACATTCCCCGAAGTCTTAGCGGCAATATCCTACTGGGCTTATTCTGAACTCACCATGCTGCAGGATTCTTATCTTCTACCATGCTAGAGGATTCTTTTCTTCTACCATGCTACGGGATTCTTATGTTCTACCATGCTGCAGGATTCATACCAACTACCTTGCTAGAGGATTCTTATCTTCTGCCGTGCTGGGGTATTCTTATCTTCTACCATGCTAGGGGATTCTTTTCTTCTACCATGATAGGGGATTCTTATCTTCTACCATGCTAGGGGATTCTTATCTTCTACCATGCTAGGGGATTCTTATCTTCTACCATGCTAGAGGATTCTTATCTTCTACCATGCTAGTAGAGTCTTATTTTCTACCATGCTGCAGGATTCTTATCGTATACCATGCTAGAGGATTCTCATCTTCTACCATATTAGAGTATTATTATATTCTACCATGCTAGAGGATTCTTATCTTCTACCATGCTAGAGGATTCTTATCTTCTACCATGCTAAAGGATTCTTATCTTCTACCATGCTGCAGGATTCTTTTATTTTACCATGCTAGGGGATTTTTATCTGCTACCATGCTGCGGGATTCTTATCTTCTGCCATGCTAGGGGATTCTTATCTTCTACTGGGATTCTTATCTTCTACCATGCTAGAGGATTCTTATCTTCTACCTTGCTAGGGGATTCTTATCTGCTACCATGCTACGGATTCATATCTTCTACCTTGCTAATAGATTCTTATATTTTACCATGCTAGGGGGATTCTTATCTTCTGCTATGTTAGGGGATTCTTATCTTCTACCATGCTAGGGGATTCTTTTCTTCTACCATGCTAGAGGACTTTTATCTTCTGTCATGCTAGGGGATTCTTATCCTCTACCGTGCTAGGGAATTCTTATCTACTACCATACTGCAGGATTCTTATCGTCTACCATGCTAGTGGATTCTTATTGTCTACCATGCTAGGGGATTCTTAACTTCTACCTTGCTAGAGGATTCTTATCTTGTAACATGCTAGAGGATTCTTATCTTCTACCATGCTAGGGGATTCTTATCTTCTACAATGTTAGGGGATTCTTATCTTCTACCATGCTAGAGGATTCTTATCTTCTACCATGCTAGTGGATTCTTATTGTCTGCCATGCTAGGGGATTCTTATTGTCTACCATGCTAGGGGATTCTTATCATCTACCATGCCAGGGGATACTTATCTTCTACCTTGCTACAGGATTCTTATCTTCTACCATGCTAGAGGATTCCTATCTTCTACCATGCTATGGGATTTTTATCTTCTACCATGCTAGGGGATTCTTATATTCTACCATGCTAGAGGATTCTTATCTTCTACCATGCTAGGGAATTATTTTTTTCTACCATGCTTGGGGATTCATATCTTCTACTTTGCTAGAGAATTCTTATATTCTGCCTAACTAGGGGATTCTTATCTTCTACAATGCTAGGGGATTCTTATCTTTTATCATGCTAGGGAATTCTTTTCCTCTACCATGTTTGGGGGTTCCTATCTTCTACCTTGCTAGGGGATTCTTATATTCTACCATGCTAGGGAATTCTTTTCATCTACCATGCTTAGGGATTCTTGTCTTCTACCTTGCTAGAAGATTCTTATCTTCTACCATGCTAGTGGATCTTCTACCATGTTAGGGGATTTTTATCTTCTACCATGCTAGAGGATTCTTATCTTCTACCATACTAGGGGATTCTTATCTCCTACCATAGTAGGGGATTCTTATTTTCTACCATGCTAGGGGATTCTTATCTTCTACCATGCTAGGGGTTTCTTATCTTCTACCGTGCTAGAGGATTCTTATCTTCTACCATACTAGGGGATTCTTATCTCCTACCATAGTAGGGGATTCTTATCTTCTACCATGCTAGGGGATTCTTATCTTCTACCGTGCTAGGGGATTCTTATCTCCTACCATACTAGGGGATTCTTATCTTCTACCATACTAGGGGATTCTTATCTTCTACCATGCTAGGGGATTCTTATCTTCTACCATACTAGGGGATTCTTATCTTCTACCATGCTAGGGGATTTTTATCTTCTACCATACTAGGGGATTCTTATCTTCTACAATGCTAGGGGATTCTTATCTCCTACCATAGTAAGGGATTCTTATTTTCTACCATGCTAGGGGATTCTTATTTTCTACCATGCTAGGGGATTCTTATCTTCTACCGTGCTAGGGGATTCTTATCTTCTACCATGCTAGGGGATTCTTATCTTCTACCATACTAGGGGATTCTTATCTTCTACAATGCTAGGGGATTCTTATCTTCTACCATGCTAGAGGATTTTTATCTTCTACCATGCTAGGGGATTCTTATCTCCTACCATGCTAGAGGATACTTATTTTCTACCATGCAAGGGGATTTTTATCTTCTACCATGCTAGGGTATTTGTATCTTCTACCTCTCTAGGGGATTCTTATCTTCTACCATGCAAGGGGATTTTTATCTTATGCCATGCTGGATGATTCTTATCTTCTACCGTGTTAGAGGATTCTTATATTCTACCATGCTAGAGGATTCTTATTTTCTACCATGCTAGGGGATTCCTATCTTCTACCATGCTAGGGGATTCTTATCATCTACGTTGTTATGGGATTCTTATCTTCTACCGTGCTAGGGGATTCTTATCTTCTACCATGCTAGGGGATTCTTATCTTCTACCATACTAGGGGATTCTTATCTTCTACAATGCTAGGGGATTCTTATCTTCTACCATGCTAGAGGATTTTTATCTTCTACCATGCTAGGGGATTCTTATCTCCTACCATGCTAGAGGATACTTATTTTCTACCATGCATGGGGATTTTTATCTTCTACCATGCTAGGGTATTTGTATCTTCTACCTCTCTAGGGGATTCTTATCTTCTACCATGCAAGGGGATTTTTATCTTATGCCATGCTGGATGATTCTTATCTTCTACCGTGTTAGAGGATTCTTATATTCTACCATGCTAGAGGATTCTTATTTTCTACCATGCTAGGGGATTCTTATCTTCTGTCATGCTAGAAGATTCTTAGCTTCTATGATGCTAGGGGATTTTTATCTGAAGGAAAAAGAGATTTTTAAGAGACATTTATTGCCTAATAATTATAACTAAAATCATACCACTGTCTTTATCTGACCCTTCAGGACCCCATTGCCTGGTATTATATGTCAGACGTACCTTGGAGTTACACTGTGTCCAAGTCTTATATTTGTATTTATTTATTTTATTTATTTATTTATTTCATTTGTTAACCAGGAAAGTCCACTGGTTCAGAAATTAGTCTATTTTCAGTGGAGGCCTGTGGAGAAAAGCTCCACCTTTTCTACATATATTGACAAACAAGTCCATAGTGCCATGGCTGAACTGAAAGTGGCTTATAACATTTATTAATAATTTATTAATTGTAAAATTTCTTATCTCCTTACTACAGACAGCAGATGTGCCATAGAATAAGACTAACCTATCTTTAGCTTCCTATTACCACAAAACTCAACCAAAAGACAGAAAACAAAGTATTATGATTTATACACCCAAGTCTTTTTTTTGAGAATCATTATATTATGCTAAAGAAAAGCTAGTTGGCTTTCAGTATCAGACAGAGCAAAAGTTCTACTTTATAAACTAGCCTTTAAACTAATAAATCACAGTTACTGACCACCATTAAAATATACAAATTAAGGCCTTCCTAGACCTACCATTAGACTATAGAGACCACATTTTACTGTATCCATTACTGAAACAGACTTTTCCAAAATCCTCTGTGCTGTCTGTGACAGATTATCAGAAAATGTTAGCTGTACCTCTAAACTAGTATAATTCACAAAAAGGCTGAAATAATTATCAAACTTGTACCTGTTAATGTTTCACGAAACCTGGCTTGACATATCTCTCTTAAAATTTCTTTCTGTCCCATGCATGTCTTAAATATTATGATTTTTTTTCTGTTCCAGTTAGCTGTGCTACAGTCTCACATATACATCTTGATTAGGACTAAATTTGTAAATCTGTTTCAGATGTAATTCTTAATGTTATTTCACCTATTTCTGTAATTTGCACTGCACTGTATATGCCTGTTCTATATATTTTACACATCAATGTGTTATAGCACATCACTGTAGTAATGAATTAGACCTTATACTTTGCTGCCCAATCTGTAGTACTTTTTTCTGTAACAGATTAGTTGCCTGACATTTATGGGAAATGTTACTGTACTGTATTTGAGCACATTGTAAAATTGTACTTCTTTCCATTCAATAACTTTAAGTTTCTTTTGTTTTATGCCTTTGCCTCTATGGCCTGAGCTGTGCCTGAAATAGTGCTCAAACCAGTGCTCCAACCTGGTTTATAAATGATTGTTAAAATAAATAATTAAAATTCAGACATTTCTTCACAGTCCGGAGGGGCTGACAATTACACCCGATGCAAGAGGTCCTTTGTTCAAGTCGTAGACAAGGGATAATATTTTCCTTTCATATTCCATGAGTGGAAACTACCTAGTGATGTCAACAGGGCTTGCTACATCAAAGCAAAGCTTGTGTAAACTTAAAATAAGAGAATTTTTAGATATATAGGAGGTGAAGATGGCAACCTGCAAACAAGTGAAGATACATAATTAATGCCTGCTATAATTAATTAGATAGTAGAACTGAAAACGGATCCCTGTGTGCAAGTAATGTATATATTGGTGACTAGTTGACCCTGTGTTTGGTAGTGCCTGGTAATGTCTGTATCTTGCACCTGTATATCATATGCATACAATTAAAGGTAAAATGTCTCCCAAACACAAGTATCCTAGTCTTATAAGTGTATTGCTACATATGTGTATTCCCAAATGAACCCTTCAGGATCAGACTTCATGCACAGAAGTAACTGTAAATAGTTGCTGGACAAAGTAAGATGTATATAAATTTCACTTGTGAGGTAATGCTATTTCCCTTCTGTTTGCCATCTCTTTGAGCCAGCTTTTATGTTTTCATCTTCAGTTCTTATAGGTTCATAGGTTAGTACTAGGCTAACTCCCCTTGTGGGCCATTTTTAAGCCTAGCCAATTACCCTATGTGAGAATCAAACCCTGTACCTTGCGTCTTTAAGGTAAACACCTTAACCATTATACCAACCACCCACCCTCTTCTTTTGACACTAAATTCATTATTTTAGCTTGCTGTAGTGAATGAGACTTCAGGAATTCTTTGGTTGCCATAAATAAGTTGTTTGTCACTGACTATCATTTCCTGTAATCTGTTGTAGGCAGTACTGCCCTGCTGATACTAGCTGTTCCCATTTCTTACTGGGAAGTCTGCTTTATGAACTGTCAGGGCATTAGCAGGACTGTCGGACTGGGCCTTTCAGCGTAAATATGTTCTCTGGAGGAGTATCCATAAAGAAGGCCTTCATAACTGTTTGATTGTCACCTTGAAATATTCACAATCTGTTTTAAGGTGCTGTGAAAACAACACGTAACGTGTTGTGAAATTAATGGCAGTGCACATACACAATACATTACTGTAATAATGCAGTAGCAGAGTTTTACCAGAATCAATTGATGAAGTACTTCTTGATCTTGTTTGTCTCCAGAAAGCAAATAGCTCCACTAATATCAGAGCTAAGTACTTAATTCTCCACCAGCACATAAATAAAACATGATAAGGGAATAAATGTATTATCTAATCTATAACCCATCTCTGCAACAGACTTCCACTAGCATCATTCAGATTAAACCTGGATGATAAGATAGGTATAAAAAAACACAAAGAAGCTGGAACAGTTCCACCAAAAATCCGCAATGCAACAGGGTATAATAACCAATGAAATTTATTCTGGTACCTCGGCTTTTCACTTTATAAGGAATAATTTAAACATCAAAACAGCCACCCGATTTATACACCCACCATTTGGAATATATGGGTTTGTTTTTGGATTATCAATTTAAAAAATATTTGGTGAAAGTGCCTTCCCACGTTATGAATACTGGAGAGCTATGTACTGGACCTGAGGGAAGTAAGATGGCAAGATGACTTCTTCTAGGCCACAGGTGATGTTAGTTCTTTATATACTAACACGGATATCAAATGGGGCTTGGAAGCTATGAGTAGAACAATGGGTGAAGGACCACGTACCTCTTTTCTGTTTCTGTGTTAGAATTCTGCCTCACTCATAGTTATTTTAGGTGGGATAATAAATTCTTTCTGCAAAAAAGAGGCACAGCAATGGGGGCATCTTATGCCCCGACTTGTGCTGTGGTGTATATGGGGCATTTTGAAAAGCAATTTATGTATCCCACTGAATACTTTGTTAAGAATGTCATCTGTTATAAAAGGTTTATTGATGACTTGATTTTTATGTGTAAGGGTAATCAACAGGAATTTTTGAAGTTTATGGAATATATGAATGGTACTATCCGTGGTTTGAAATTTACGTGCCATCTTTATTTGTGAATATGACTTTCTTGGACGTGGATAGGAATTATATAATTCAGATTAGACCTTATAGGAAACCAATGTTTGTGAACTCTTTTCTTCGTGCTAATAGTATGCATCCCCCACATTTAACTAAATCCTTACCATATGGAGAATTTAGGAGAATCTATCAGAATATTTCTGATGCTGGGCTTAAAGAAGTTTTTTTGAATGATGTTCATAAGAGATTAATCTCACGAGGGTATTCTGAAACTATCCTGATGGAGGCCTATAATGGAATTCAGAATAAACAGAGCAGATTTGGTAATAGGTGTTTGAATATATATGAGGTTGATGGAAAAAGGAATAAAGAAGAGGAGAGGTTGTTTTTTGTGACGAGATATTCCCCATTTTCAATAATTTTTGGAGAAAATTAAGGAATTTTAGTATATGGTCGCAGAGGATGTGATTGTAGGACATCTTTTTCCTAATTATATAAGTTTTTCCTATGGAAGGTATAATAATTTGAAGGAATTATTAAATGGGGATGGTCTGATAAGTAGAATGGATGAGAGTTGGTACACGAATATGTGGGAACTGCTCGGTATGTGGCAGGGTTAAGAATTTAGCTGGTTGCAAAATCAATGGTACATTATACAAGGCCAGAGAGGTTTTTCATTGCAACTCCCAGGGTGTTGTATATATTATTGGATGTGGCTATCAGGACACTAAATGGTATATTGGGCAACCAAGAGAAAGGTTAAGGTTAGAATAATGCAACATTTAGGAGATATTAGAAGACGGAATGTCAATAGTCCTGTAGCTGATCATTTTGTGTCTGTACAAGGGGGTTCTGAGACTAGTCTGTTTTTTAGTGTGCTGGCACATCTGTTTTTGAAGTATGGGGGTAGTTTTAAGGATGAACTTGATAGACTGGAATGCAGAATGATTATACATTTTAGAATACTTTACCCCAGGGGAATGAACATTGATAGCAATTTAACCCTGTAATTAGGAATTTATAAATTTAGTTTTATAAATTTAGTTTTGTATACGGGAATTTGTTAATAAAAATTATTCTAGGAAGAGTTGTTAGATACATATGCATATAAAATATTTGTATTATATACATTTTTTTTAATGTTCATGGTTTGTATTAGTGGGAAATGTTTTTAAAAAATGTGTGGAGAACACTTGTTTATTGATGAATTGGTTAACTGAATAATTAATCATTTGCAACAGCACTTGGTGGGTGTATAAATAGGGTGGCTGTTTTGATATTTAAATTATTTCTTAGAAGGCAAAAAGCCGAGGTACCAGAATAAATTTCACTGGTTATTATACCCTGTTGATTTGTGGATTTTTGGTGGAACATTTCCAGCTTCTTTGTATTTTTTTATTTCACTTGTTTTTGTGTTTCTACTATAACAAGATAGACACCCATAAGCTTACTCTGGTACTGACCTGCTTTGCCCTTCTTGAGAAGGTGGGTACAGCCTGAGGGAGGGTAATGGCGAGGTGTAAATGGTTTTACGACTCAGTCACCATGTATTTCCCATGATCATTTGATCCTACAATGCTTATATAAATTACTAGACCTCATGGAAAGTCTTTAAATATAAACTTCTTACCATGTTTTCTTATGCAGATCACAGTACACAGAGCAGGTTAATTTTGATGCAGAAGAATCTATTATTTGATGCCAAAGTCTGGTTTTAATCTGAATACAGTCTCACAATCTTCCTAGTCAAGTCATGTCCATCTACTTGTTTATCCTTTTTTTCATTTGATATGTTGGCATAGAACAAACTAAACAAAATTTATTTAACCTTTTCTCTCTCTCTCTGTCTCTTTCTCCACACACACACACACACACACACACACACACACACACACACACACACACACACACACACACACACACACACATAGATTGCTGTAATCCTTACTCAAACAGCAGTTCAGACTACAGGTCTGCAAGTTGACGTTTCTGACACTAAAGGCAGTCATGTTTGCAGTGTAGTGCATTCATACATTTTTTGGTGAAGGAGACTTCATGCAAACAACTTTATTCAGCTCTTTCTTTCTTTCTTTCTTTAGCATACCTTCTGAATTACATCAGTTTATATGTGGTATTCAATGCATTGCTACACAAACTTTGTTAATTGAAGGGTTTTACTCGGTTTACCATTCACACATCTGTGAGGTGATAACAAGATAGCAATAACACACAATAGCAAAATGAAACGTTCAGGTTATTTTTTCTTGTGGGACTGTGGTATGTTATATTTCTATGTTTTATATAATCATATGCTGTTGGCTTGTACTGTGCTATACATTTACATTCATGTAAATTGCTGTTATTGTAATTTGTAACAAGCAGGGTAAACTGCTTATTAGGTTCTTAACTGTACTGCATTACAAATCAGATGATGTCATGTGATAGCAATAAGTAATGGAAATGTAATTTACATAATTGCAGGTTAGATAAATGTATTACTGATGACAGCACACATGAATTACACAAATGTTAACTTATTCCTAGGCATGGATTATGTCCTGATAAGTGCACACCCAGGTGCCTTCTAAGATGTGCAGTAAGGGCCCTTTCCACCTGGCTCTGCTTTTTTGGGGGACATAAGCCATACCTTGCAGTGTACAAATGCACTTTTAAAATCCCTTGTCTTGTAAATAAGTAAATAAATAAATTCATACATAGAAAATAATATGTTTAAACAAAGAAAGAAATAAGAATTTATAAGAAAGATGTAACATCAGAATAGTTCCTGCAACTCAATTGTTTCATCGCCGAGATGTCCTCCCTTGGATCACTGTTGCAGCATTTCTTAAATGATGAGATATCCTGCCTTAGAGAGCCATCCATCAGGTCAGCATACCAAAGGCTGGGGACCCTCCACTTGCACTGTATGTCTGATGTATGACCCCATCCCAAGGAGTCAGAGGCACATAAGGGACATGTTGATGTTAATTACCTCAGAACTTTCTTGTCTCCAGTCAAATGCTGAACTATCTCTTCAACTTTGGTCCATCAGACACACAGTTTGTGTTTCTTCTTCGGCTTTTAGGCTAATATGTATCCCCATTGTGAACCCTCCATTTCTCTGTTTTTTGTGCTTAGAAGGTGTACATTTCACTGAAGTGAGGACATGTGATTTTGTGATGCATATTCCTCACGGAGATAACCATACTGTGCTGTAGGGATTGCTCTGTCTCTCAGTTGTTTGTGCCTAAGACTTTTTGTAGTCACCTGTCCTCACTGAAGATTTACTTGAGAAACAAAAACTTAAAGCGCTTGCCCAAGGTATGATGGTGTCTGGGTTCTCTTCTGCCAACATCCCTTTGATAATGAAGTCTAAGGAATTTAAGACAGAGACTTCTGCTGTAGAGTTGGACCTGGATGATTCCTTCTTGTCTCTTGTTGAGTGCCTAGGCTGTTTGATTGCTGCAGCTGATGTCCTTCAAGAATGCAACTGCAGTCATAACATATGGGTTGTCCTGCCTCAGGCAGCCCTCGGTCGGCCGGATTCCAAAGTCTGGGTCCGACGTCGGCTGATGTCGCATTTCTCTCCGACGTCAGAGCGGCTGGAGTATATAAGCATCAGCCGACGCCATTTTCTTCAGTCTTTCTTGCCGCGCGGTGCCCGAAGCAGAAGCAGTTCGCAAGTGCCGGTCGGTCAGCTCCTGTACTCTTCGAATCCGAAGTCATCAAAAAGCTAAGTACCCCGTTGGGGACCTTTTCTTGCCTCAGCCGATGTCAGAAATTACTGAAAAAGTTAACAATTGTCTGTCTTGTGGTAAACAAATACCTCATAAGGATTTCCACTCTTACTGTCTTCCTTGCCTTGGCCCAGACCATGACGTCTCTGCCTGTGTCGCCTGTGCTCGCTTCAACAAGCGCACTCTCAGGCGCCGGGCAGAGTTTGCTGAAGGCTTTTTTGGCGATAAATTTGCTTATACAATGCCGTCGGAACTTCCGACATCGCAGACTCCTAAGAAACAAAAAGATCGGGACCGACATCCTCGGCCCGTGTCTTCCACCGACTCCACGCCAAAACCTACCACGAGTGCCCCAGTTCCCCCTGAGACAGTTATTTCACTGCTCCGAACCGAAGACACCGCATTACCGATACCTCCGATACCGGAGGCCACACCGACGCCAGTTATAGATTTTCCTCCGGATACTGAAACCGAGGAAATGCCCGAGACCATTGCTGTAGATAAGGTCACTCCTGCACGTGGAGCTGCTAGGCCTCCTATGGCCATGTCTATTAAGGCCTACACACATGCTAAGGCAGCCAGCAAGACCAAGCACCTTACTGCTAAAGCCTTACCTCAGCCTACTCCTGAAACACAAATCATGACTATGGCCGCAGACTTAATTTCCATGATTTTCACAGGCCCATCCTGAGAGAGGATCCCAGCCTCCTTCTGATAAGAGGCCCCGGGTTGAACCCTCTGACCCTATCCCTTCAGATGAAGATTCTGAGGACTCAGTTCACTCTGATGGCCAGGAACAGCTCTTCCAGACCTATGAGGACTCGGATGCAGAGGATTCCATCCCCTCTGCCTCCCCTCCTGAGGATATTTCTTTTGGGGAAGTTCTGCATACCATGAGGGAACATTTTAAGTGGCAAGGCCAGGAATATTCCGATTCCAGAAAGCGCTTTCGAACCTTCCTTAAAAAGCCCCAACACAGGCCCCTGGCTATTCCTCCTGTGCTTGATGTTTTGGATGACCTATACTCTGACTCCAGTGTTATCCCGGATACTCTTCCTCTTGCTCCAGCCAAGCCAGACAGATATTATAGGGTCCCAGAAACACATTCTCATTTCTTTAGGGCCCATGCTGTTGATTTAGAAACTATTTCTCAGGGACCTAAAGGGGTTTCAGCATCCACCTCCAAAAATCCTTTGCCTTCCAACAGGGAAGCTAGGTCATTAGAGAGATGGGGGAAAAAGGTCTACAGCTCCACTACTTTATCTATGAGAGCTCTGAATTGCCTCTTTCATATGTTTCAATATCAGGATTACCTGTTAGATGATTTACAGAAAACATTGGCCTCTCCTGAACCTTTAGACAGGAAGTCTTTGCAGGAAGCTGTACATAATTCTCAGCAAGTCAGCAATCATTTTCTGCAGTGTGGATATGATGCATTGGAAGCTTCATGTAGGGCAGCTATGACAGGGGCGGTCATTCGTAGACATGCATGGTTAAAAGAACAACCTCTACCAGATCATGTTAAGGCAAAACTTCTTGATGCACCCTTGGAAAAGAACAAGCTTTTTGGTGCTAATGTTAAAGATGTGTTAAAGTCCATCGAGGAAAAAGCAAAATCAGTTCAGACGGTCAAAGATTTCCTCCAGGTTCAGCCACCCAGATTCAGCAGGAATTGGCCTTCTAAAAACTGGTCCTTTCCTAATCCTGAAAGATTATAAAGGGGTAAAAACAGGCGTGGCCGAGGAAGAGGACAATACAGAGGTTCTTACAGGGGACGACAATGGCAACCAGCAAACCAAAGAAGTGACACAGGGGTCTCCCCTGCCCCACAGGGACAATCTCAATGACTTTCCTCTACTTCCACTGACCAAGGAGCAAATAGAAGCTCCCTTGGGCAGAAAATTATCTCTGTTTTCAGACAATTGGCACAGATTGACAAAGGACAAATGGATTTTGGACATTAAAGACCAAGGTTACAGGTTCCACTTTCATACCTTACCAAGAAAACAAGGCATGCCAAATCTACCACAAAACCAGAGGGCAGAGGCTATCAAGCAAATTTCTCTGCTTGCTCAGATCAAAGCAATAGAAAGAGTTCCACAACAAGAACAAGGCCAGGGGTTTTACTCGACTGTTCCTTGTTCCAAGAAAAGAAACTCAATGGAGACCAATACTGGATTTGTCCGCATTAAACACTTTTCTCATAGTACCAAAGTTCAAAATGCTGACTCTACAGCAACTCCTTCCCATGCTGGGCAAGGGGTCTTGGCTGATTACTCTGGACCTCAAGGAGGCATACCTGCATGTCCCTATCAGACACAGCTGCAGAAGATACCTCAGATTTCTTGCAGGGCCAGAGCATTATCAATTCTCAGCATTGCCATTTGGCTTATCTACTGCACCCAGAGTATTCACAAAATGCCTGGCTTCAGTAATTGCTCATTGCAGGCTCCAGGGGATCCAAATTTACCCGTACCTGGACGACTGCCTCATACAAGCGGACGACAAATTGATTTTGATAAAAAACTTGAACTATGTCACACAATTGCTACAGGCTGTAGGATACACAGTCAACTTCCAAAAGTCAAGACTTCAGCCATCCCAGCAAATAACCTTCTTAGGAGCCAATCTAGACACAGCCTCTCAAATGGCTTACCTGACAGAAGACAAGCAAGAGAAGTTAACTCATTATTTAAAAGGTTTGGCAAAACTCACCCAGATGACTGCAAGGAGATTCCTACAGGCCCTGGGTTACATGGCATCCTGCATTCTCCTGGTTCCATTAGCAAGACTACACATGAGAAAGCTTCAGTGGTACCTAAAAAGCCTATGGTCTCAGCACAGCAACAACCTAGAGACAACCATACCGCTCATTCCATGCCTACAAAAGGAATTCCTATGGTGGGCCTCGGTAAGCCAGGCAAACACAGGTATGTCATTCAAAAAACCTCAGATAACACAGACCATGACCACAGATGCCTCAGACCTTGGATGGGGGCGCACATGGAGGGCAGATGTATACAAGGACAATGGTCTCCAAAGGAAACACATCTGCATATAAACCAAAAGGAAATGCTGGCAGTAATGCATGCCATCGAGGCCTTTCGACAACAACTTCAGCAAGGCCATCTACTGATACGGACAGACAACACCACTGTGATGTGGTACATAGACAAGCAAGGGGGCACCCATTCTTACCCCCTTTGCAGACTGACAATGAATCTTTGGGAAAAATCACTGAGCCTAAACATACAGTTGCAATCCCAGTTTGTTCCAGGCAAAGACAATGTGCTGGCGGACAGCCTAAGCAGGAATTTCATAGATCCACACGAGTGGAGGTTACATCCGAAAATCTTCACACAACTCACCTCGACATGGGGCAGGCCAGAAGTAGACCTATTTGCCTCCCACCTCAACCATCATCTACAAAAATTCTGTTCAAGGACATATCATCCACAAGCTTGGAAAATAGATGTTCTTTCATTCAACTGGAACTTCCTAAAAATCTATGCATTCCCACCTCTGCCACTGATGACCACAGTATTACTAAAGATCAAAGCAGAGAGGCCCAAGGGGATCCTAATAGCTCCAGACTGGCCAAGACAACACTGGTATCCACTACTACGGTGCATATGTCACAACAAAAAGTGGGCCCTTCCCCAATGGCCCCTACTTTTGACTCAGCACAACTTCAAAACAGTGCATCCAAACCTTCAGACGCTGCAGCTAACAGCCTGGGAGATCCCATGAATAACCTCAATCTATCTCTCTCCAAGGAAGTTCAGTGGATATTAACAGAAGCTCGAAGATCATCCACCAGAAAGGTTTACTTAGCAAAATGGAAGATTCAGCATTTGGAATACCAGCAAGGGACATGATGCATCATTATTGAACATCCCACTTATCCTGGAATATTTGGCAGATATGATACAGAATGGACTCTCATATTCTTCCATAAAGATACATGCTTCAGCTATTTCAGCTAGATATAACACTGATCCACCTGTGTTTTCACATCCTTTGTTAAGGCAATTCCTCAGGGGAATCAAGAACATTAAGCCACCAAGAAAGGCTCCAGTGCCAGCTTGGGACCTCAACTTTGTCCTAGAAAAACTGACTCTACCTCCCTTTGAGCCAGCAGCTTCAGTGGACTTACAATTTCTCTCATGGAAGACAGCTTTCCTGTTGGCAATTACCTCAGCAAGAAGGGTTTCGAAACTACAGGCCCTAATGGCAATACCACCATTCATAATCTTTCACAGAGACAGGGTCTCCTTAAGAACCAACCCTACTTTTATGCCAAAGGTGGTATCTAGGGTTTCTTTAAATCAAGCTATTCACCTGCCTACTTTCTTCCCCAATCCTGAGAGCAAAGGGGAAAGACTGTTGCATACCTTGGACATTCACAGACAACTTCGCTACTACCTGGACAGAACCAAGACCAGTAGGAAGTCTGATCAGCTTTTGTAGCTTACCCTGGAGTACAAGGAAAAGCAATTTCCAAACAGACTATTTCAAAATGGATTGGACATTGCATCAGATTTTGTTATTCCTTCCATGGGAAGAATGTTCCAGCCAATGTCAGACCACACTCCACCAGAGCTACAGCCACCTCTACAGCATTCTTAAGAGGGGTGCCTACAAAAGACATTCTAGAAGCTGCTACATGGAGCTCCATGCATACATTTTCCAAACACTACAATCTCCCTTTATACTCCAGATCCAGAGCAGGCTTTGCTTCGGCAGTCCTGCAGGGTTTGATTGCCACACCATCTCTTTCCTAGAGCATTCCTCCTCCCCCACCTAAGCTATGGTATTCAACCCATATGTTATGACTGCAGTTGCATTCTTGAAGGACATAGTGCAGTTTTGTACCTACCATAAATGTAGATGTCCGATAGATATGCAACTGCAGTCGGATTTTCCCTCCCTCCATACCCCTCTATGCCTTGGGTCCACTCCTATCCCTGTTTCTCTTAGCTGGGGATATCTGTTATGGTGTATCTGTTTATTGCTTACTTATTTGTTTGGAATCCTGTTTTTGTCTTCCAATTTGATTACAGCCTTCCTTGGAGGGCACCTGGCATCTGGGGCAAGAAACACTGAAGAAAATGGCGTCGGCTGATGCTTATCTACTCCAGCCGCTCTGACGTCAGAGAGAAATGCGACATCAGCCGACGTCGGACCCAGACTTTGGAATCTGGCCGACCGAGGGCTGCCTGAGGCAGGACAACCCATATGTTATGACTGCAGTTGCATATCTATCGGACATCTACATTTATGGTAGGTACAAAACTGTACTTTCCCCTCTATTGTGACCCTGTCAAAGGCAGATATGGTGCAGCCATCTTTCATTTTGGCCACGTCTGACCAGTTGCCCACTTTGAGTGAGTAAGGGAAACTCCAGCTTGTTATTTCAGAGGAATCCTACAGCATATCTTAGATCTTAGTCCTTAATCAAAGTACATCAGGGCTCGGTGCCTCCTTATTCTGTGAAGGTAGACATCGTGGTTAAGAAGAAGAAACAGAAGATACATATGTTTCCACTCAGTCTTCCAGGGATCCACAGAAGAAATGTTAGGATTTTACCCAGAGCTTTTTCAAGAGTGTTAATTTTTTTAAACCTCATCTTTCATCACTGCTGCTACTGTTACTCATCTTTCTTCTTTTTCTCCCTAAAAAGGCAAAAGAAGGAATCAGAAGAAGTGAAAGAGGAGGAATCAGTTTCTGATGAAGATGACTCCTAAACTTATTCTTCTAAAATTCATTCTCCTGTGACCTATACCTCAGATGATGAAAACACTTCATCTCTTGGTTCCCCTTTGGAGGAGCTCTCTTTTGAGGACCCTGTTGTTAAGATAATGCATTTTCAGTGGTACAGTTCTCAATTGGTAGATGTCCTGTTAATAATTGAAATGCCTAAGTCCTGGTCCATCCCTCCTGTTTAATAAGCTTTCTTGGATAATTTATCCACTGCTTCCCTTAAGCCCGAGTCTTAACCACCATCCTCTAAAAAAAAACTGGCTGGTTTTACAAGGTACCAGATTCATTTAAACTGTTGTAAAAAACCCCACCTTCAATCCATCTGTGATTACTCTTTCTAATTAGAGGTTTTCTAAGATTCTTCCTTACCCATTGATAAAGACAGCAGGGCTGCTGGTAGATATGGCAAGAAAATATGTACTTCTTCCACTCCAGCTTTTACGACTATCATTTACCAGACTAATACAATCAGATATATTTTGTTAGTTCTGTGTAACTTGGATAAAGTGTTTTCAGATCTTGATGACTCAGAAGCTAAATCTTCTGCACTATCTCTTCTTAAATCTGCTTCTCGGGTTGCTAGCATTCTATTAAGTGTAGTTATGGTGCTAAGGAAGCCTCTTCCAGAGCAACTGCTACTAGTTGTGTTCTTTGAAGATTTTCTTGGCTTAGACTTCAGCCTTTACCTGAGGATGTCAACATTAAACTGCTTGGTTCTCCTTTGGATAAACAATATCTTTTTGATTCTGAAGCTGCAGAACATTTCAAAACCTTGTAGGAGAAAGGTAAGTTCATGCAGGACATTAAACAAATCTTTTTTTCTGCAGTTCCTAAGAATCAAGTAAACTACCCAACCAAGACTGTCCATTTGTTTGTAAGGACTAAAAATCTTTTCAAAAGGGTAAAAGACTCAATAGAAGACTATTTCAGGACAAATGTCAGTAGGATTCCAAGGATTATAAACCCCCCTTTCCTGACAAACTAATTTCTTCTTTACCCCATCTGACCTCAGCCTTTCCCAGGATCATTTATGTCAGAAGCTATCCCTATCTCTGCCAATCTACCAACCCATATCATCTGACAAATGGGATCTTTCCATCATTCAGACAGGTTACAAATTTTTATTTTATTTTATTTTGCTTTGAATTTGTTAAATGGGGTAGAATGCTCATCTCATTGGGCTTATTTCAGTCTCAGCCTGGAATCACCTGGAGTGCTCTCCCATGCCTTTCAGGATATCTTCAGCCCCCCAAAACCAAATCCCTCTTCATTCAGGGCAGTAGAATTTGTGCCTTTCCATCTAGGAAAAAAAGCATTTTTTTTACTCAGGAACGTTTCTGGTTCCCAAAAATTAGGGCACATGGAGGCGTATTTTGGATGTTTCTTTCCTCAACACGTTACTCTTTAGCCTCCATTTTTGCTGTTGCTCAAATGTTTTTATTTTTATTTTGGACTACCAACATTAGTCAGTGTTCCAAGTTTCATGATGTTGATCCTTCAGTCCTTACTTCCAATGATTTTCCCCCAAGCTGTTTTGGTGGCATTGGATTTGAAGGATGTCTACCTTTGCATTCTTATTCATCCACAGTGCAGGAAATTCATAAGGTTTTATGCTTCTTCATAGCACTTTCAGTTTCCTTCTTTAGCCTCTGGTGTTTGTACTGCCCTGAGTGTATCCACAAAGTGTTTAGATCTTGTTATTGCCTTCTACAGACTTCAAGCTATTCAAATGTTTCCTTATCTGTGTGATATCCTCATTTGGGCTTCTACCAAAGCGATTCCTTTAACTCATTTGCAGCTTCTCATGAATCTATTGAACAATCTAGGGTTCACACTGAACCTAAAGAAGTCTTGATTAACTTCATCCCTGGATTGGATCTTCCTAGCATACAACCTCAACACACAGTAGCAGCCTTTGTTCCAATGGACAAGGTTTTCTTTCTTGAAAAGTATTTTCAGAATTTTCTTCCCTTGGATGTGACTTCTGTAAGAGAGATTTGCAAAGCCTTAGGAAGTATGGCATCAATGAGTCCTATGATACCTTATGCCAGATTTCACATAAGGATGATTCAGTGGCATCTGAAATAGTTTTGGACACAGCATTGCCGTCTATCTCTCTCGTGCTCTTCATCAAAAAGGAATTCCAGTGGTAGATCAACCAGGTTTCACTCAACCCAGGAATGCACTTTCTGGTTCCTACCTCTTGCCAGAAATTGTCCACAAATGCCTTAGATCAGGCATTGGGAGCTTGTTACAGGAACATCAGGTATGGGGGTGTGGTCACCAAATTAATGAAAGGACCACATAAACAGAAATGAAATTAAGGTTCTTATTTTCGCCCTTCTGTACCTGCATTATCTTTGGACTCCTGTTCCACTTTGGATCTACACATACAACACTAAAGTTATGTTCATAGGTTCATAGGTTCATAGGTTCATACCAGGCTATCTGCCCTAGGGCATTTATAAGCCTAGCCAGAGTGTGTTTGGCTTTCGCCACCCATTTTAAATTAATTTTGCTATGCCCTTTTTCGAGGTTAGTATACTGTGCCTCTGTCTAACAGTGACACAGAAGTGATACCCGGGATAAACCTATGATCTCCCATCCACTCATCAAGATTCCTCTTGAAGAGAGTCAATGAGGGACTCTGCCTAACCTGGACTGGGATTTTATTCCAGAGTGAAGGGAGCCTCTGGGTTATGAATCTGTCCCTCCAGCATGTCCTATTTATTTCAGTGCTGAGGTTCAAGTCTCTCGAGTGTGTAGCTCGATGGGATTTGGATTTTTGAGGTGCAGCATGTCCCTTAATTCCGGGTTGGACATGGCCTTATACGTCAGGCACAGGTCACCTCTGAGCAGGCGGTATGCCACTGAGTAGAGCTGGAGTTTCTTTAACCGGGCAGCATATGGCATCTGTTTGAGCCCTTTGATCCTCTTGGTGAGGTACTTTTGGGGTCTTTCCAGTTGCTGCAGGTGTTTGGTAAGGTACATCCCAAAAGGGGCATTGTACTCGATTATGGGCCTGATGAGGGATGAGTAAAGAGGCACGATGACCTCCCCTAATCTAGATGTGAATCCCTTCATGATTAGGTGGGCTATATAAAATGTTTTTCTAACCACTTTGGCCACGTGGTTGTCAAATGAGAGATTGCTATCAACTTGGGTCCCCAGGTCCCTAATGACTTCTTCTGTACTTAATGGATTACCACCTATGTGGTAATTTGTGGGCACTTTGTTTTTGCCAAAGGGGATGACTATACACTTTTTGGCATTTAGCTTGAGGCCATGGCTCTTGCACCAGTTGTCTGTTTCTATGAGGCCCTTTTGGAGGATGCTTGTGTCGGCTGGAGAGTCGATTATGGCGCCCAGTTTGCAGTCATCTGCGAACTTGGTCAGCCACAGTCCTTCCGTGTTGGCCTGTACCTCCGAGAAATATATACCAAACAAGAGAGGTCCCAGGACTGAGCCTTGTGGGATGCCATTTGTAACTGGTTTGGAGTCTGATATGGCTCCAGCAATTCTAACCATGTGGGTTCTGTCCTTGAGCCAATTTGCAACCCATCTAGTGACATAGGGGTTTATATTTAAGCTGGTGAGCTTATCTATAATGCCCAAGTGGGGTATTGTATCGAAGGCTTTTGCGAGGTCCAAATAGGCTGTGTGGACCACCTTCCCTTCGTCAATGGCCTTGGTGACTGTTTCAAAGAAGTCAACCAGGTTTAATAGGCAGGATCTGCCCTTAACAAAGCCAAACTGGGTAGGATCCAGTGTCTGTAGGTCCCCAATATCTTTATTTATGAGGTCCATGATGATCCTTTCCATAGCTTTGCAGACCAAGCTAGTCAGGCTTATGGGGCGATAGTTTCCAGGGTCCGTTGAGGCACCACCTTTGTGGAGAGGGACCACTGTTGCTGTACGCCACTCTTTGGGTACATATCCTGTAGAAAGGCTGAGATTGAACAGTAGTTTTATGTTTGGGTTTAGCTCTTCTTGGAGTTCATGTAGGACGCAGCCTGGGACACCGTCTGGTCCCATTGATGCTGTGTTGTTTGCTTTGGAGAGGGCGGCTCCCACCTGAGCATCTGAGATGGCAGGGGGGCAGCACTCTGCTGGGATAGATATTTGCCCTTTTGGTGGGGAGGGGGAGGGAGAAGTTTGCGCTGAACCTGTCAGCTAGGATGTTGGCAATGTCTGTGGGATCAGTGTATTTTTTGTCATTTTGGACTAATTCTGAGCATATCTGGGAATTCCCACCCAGGTTCCTAACATAACTAAAGAAAGCCTTGTGATTATCTTTAGTGTCCTGTGCAATTTTTCTCTTGAAGCTGGCCTTAGACGATTTTATGAGTGCCCTAAGTTTTTTGCTAATACTGATCAGAGATGCCTTCCTTTTTGGGATTTTGCTCTTTCATGTAGTAGCTTCCTCCTTCTATTGTATAGTTTGTTTATGGCTGGGGTCCACCAGACAGGTCGTCTGCCTTTGGAGGATTGGGTCTTGGTTTTATTTGGGATTGCATGATCCATGCATTCCTGAAGGTGTTCATAGAATGCATTTATAAAGGATTCTGCAGTCTGGGCCGTATTTTCCACAGGCCCGGGGGCTTTGAAGGATTCCACCTCGGTTTTGAGGAGTGTGAAATTTGCTTTAGAGAAGTTTTTCACTGTGGTTTTCTGGGCAGGGGGTGGGGTCGGGATGTGAATATCCAGTGAGATTAGTTTATGGTCTGATCTTACCAGTGAGAGATACACTTCTGGTCTGGAGCATAGAGTCCCCATGTTGGTGATGATCAGGTCCAGTATGTTTTCCCTTCTTGTGGGAGTGGTAACAAGTTGTTCCATAGCATTTGAGTTTATGAATTCTAGGAACCTTTGGGCAAGGGTGTTGGAGCTAGAGTAATGCTCCCAGTCTATGTTTGGGTAGTTGAAGTCGCCCAATATAATGGTGTTCGGAGAGACCTTCATATTTTCCAGTGTTCTCAGAAAGGCCGAGTGGGGTTCCTGGGTTTGGGAGGGTGGTCTGTAGCAGGCTATAAACTGGAAGGCAGTTTTACCCACTGTTAGTTGCACATGGATAGTCTCTGATGCTTCGTGCTTTGCCACCAACCTGGAGGTGTGGGTATCTTTGATGAATATCGATACTCCCTCCTTTTGTGGTTCGGTCCAATTTTTGGGGCGAAAAAGCATGGTATGAGGTGTAACGTGGTAGTGCTGGGCTGCTCTCGAGTCCTGAACCAGGTTTCTGTTACTGCACAGATATCGATGTTCTCCATGCTAAGGAGAGTTTTGAGTGCGTGCATCTTGAGGTTTAGACTTCTGGCGTTGAGTAGCATTACTCTTAGTTTCTTATCCCTTGTGATACCTATGGAGGTGGGTTTGTCTTTTGAGCCTTGCCTAAAAAAGGCACTATGGGGGTAGCAAGAGCCTTTGCCAATATCCGAAAGCCCAGGGGTGACAGGTGCAAGCCATCCCTAGCGAAGCATCGTGGCTTGTCGAGCATGTCATCCCAGGCTGACAGGCATTGGATCCCCTTTGAATGACACCAATACTTAAGCTAATTGTTGAAATTGATAATCTTGTCTTCATACTGTGGCATCATTCTTGGTGAGGGTAAGATGCTACTCAAGGTCAGGGTCATACCGGCCTGGGCTACATGCCCAGAGAGCTCCTCTATGTCTCTTTTCATGTAGTCCAGGTAGGTACGTCTCAGGTCATTCACACCAGCATGGACAATGACTGAGTCATATTTGTACTTGCCTTGGAGTGACCTGAGTGCTTGTGTTATGTGGCGGATCCTAGCACCCGATAGGCAGCTCACCATGACCTTCTCCTTGTTCAGCCTGGTGAGTGGGACGTCAGTGTGCCTGATGATAGAGTCACCTATTACAAGTGTATCAGGTGTGTTGTTTAGCCTTAAGGGCTGTGACTGTTCGCACACTGGCTTTGTGAGCTATGTGTTGCATGTGTTTTGTTTTGGGGTAGCGGTTGCTTGGGTGTCTGCTTTGGAGGTCTCTGCTGCTTAGGCAGATTTTTATTTAGAGCCTCCAAGTATGTTTTTGTGTGTTTATGTGTTTGGTTTGCTGTCGTGGTAGGTCTATGTGAGACTGGAATTGTAGTGAGTGTGGTTTCCTTCTCCTCCTGACTGGTTACGCCAGTACTGAGTTGAGAGAGCTTAGCCTCCAGTTTGGCTATATGGTTGCATCTCTCACATGTGTTGGAATTTGTTGGGAGGAGGAGAGGGCTGTCTGTGTACATTAGGCAGTTGTAACATTGCCTCAAGATTCCCAGGTTCACCAGCTGGACCGGAGAGGAGATTGACAACTGACCTTTGGACATGCTAGAATAGTATTGGGAATTCCTTTATAATTGAAAAAAGGGCCAATGGGGAACAAGTTACTCAAGGGGAGTTTGTGAGGGTGTAGTGCTTTTAATTTTTTTAGTGCTGACTTATATAATTGCTTTAGTGAGCAAGTGCTAGGCTTTAGCATAGGAATAGGGTGTTTATTATGAGAACTAGATCAGTTCCAAGGCTCAAACCCAAATAAGCGGCGCTGCTCGATGAAGCGCTATGCACAAAATCACGCAGCCGCTACAGCTGGTTTTATACAGGCGGACTTGAAAGAGCTAGAAATTGGCCCAAAACAGCCAACAGACTACCAGATTCCTGTGCTGGGAACACTCCTCCAGGGACAGATAGCCTGCTCCAAGCTCCCCACTGCCACTGGTGAACAAAGAAGCCTCCCTCTATCCAAGAAAGGAAATGGCAACACAGGAACTTTCCAAAAGTCCAGAATACAGCAAAGCCTGTATTTGGACTACTCTAGGTCAGGAAAGATGGGAAACAAGGATAACTTTTTTTTTCTTTTTTGCAAGAAACAGCAGGAAATTGCAATAAATATGTAACACAGGCTAGCGCACTTGAGTGTGTAGCCTCAACAAGTAAATGCAACAAACAGGACAAACTTTAAAAGTGCAGGTGCAAAAACAACTTTAGACAGTTTAAAACAGTTCAAGAAGCAGAAATATTTGCAGTTTAGCTAGATCGGACAGTCGCCCAGGTAGTAGCAGGAAAAAACCCTTATCAGGTTAGCAGTCGCTCTTTTAGCCTCTCTGCTGCTAGCACCACTCTGTAGGACCACGAGGAGCTTGGCTGAGTAGTAACAAGCGCAAAAACCTTGCCAAAGCGGGTTTTATACAGGGGGATTTGAAAGAGCTAGAAATTGGCCCAAAATGGCCAGTAGACTACCAGATTCTTGTGCTGGGAACACTCCTCCAGGGATAGATAGGCTGCTCTATGCTCCCCACTGCCACTGGTGAACAAAGAAGCCTCCCTTAATCCAAGAAAGGAAATGGCAACACAGGAACTTTCCAAAAGTCCAGAATACAGCAAAGCCTGTATTTGGACTACTCTAGGTTTGGAAAAACGGGAAACAAGGATAATAATTTTTTTTTTTTGTTTTTCTTTTTTTCAACAAATAGCAGGAAAATGCAGTAAATATGTGACACAGGTAGCGTACTTGAGTGTGTAGCCTCAACAGGTAAATGCAACAAACAGGACAAACTTTAAATTACAAGCGCAAAAGCGCGCTAAAGCTGGCTTTAAAGCAGGGGGTTAGAAAGAGATAGGAAATGGCCCAAAACAGCCAATAAGCTACAAGTTACTGGGCTGGAACCACTCCTCAAGGGACAGATAGGCTGCTCAGAGCTCCCCACACTCACTGGTGAACAAAGAAGCTTCCCCCTATCCAAATAAGGATATGGGCAACACAGGAACTATGACACACCCCAGAGATCAGCAATACCTGAAGACTGGACTATTCTAGTTCAGTAAAGGTGGGAAACAAGGATATATTTTTTTTTTTTACAAAGTAGCAGAAATTAGGTATAGAAACACAGTAAATGCTTTAATTCGGCTAGTGCACATGTGGCCATAAACAAGCAGGGGGCACCCAGTATTACTGCCTGTAACAAGCAGGGGGTGCCCAGTATTACTGCCTCTGCACATTAGCACTGATGGCTTGGGGGACAGCCATCCAGCACATTTTTTCTTTTAGTTGTGCACATACCCTCAGAAAGGAACACTGTAGCAGATTTTTTTGAGCAGATCCATTAATGAATTGATGGTAAACAGAGAAAACTGTCTGGTCCTTGTCCATTGGTGGGGTACTCCACCGATACATGTTTTTGCTTTCATAAACAACTTTTAGCTCAGAATACTTTTTTAAGACTACCATGCCATCAGGCTTGGAGTATAGACCATGTCTTTTCCTTAGAGACTGATTTTTTTTTTTTTTTTTGACGCTTACTCTTTGCTTCTTCAGGTTACCAAAGTCTTTCTGAAAGTCAAGAAGGACAACCAAAAATCTTGTTGATGAGTCCCTTTTGACCCAGGCAGCATTGGTTCCCCCCCCCTTTTCTTTCCCTTGGCCAGGGGCAATCATCACAATTTATGTGTCAGGATGGACTTATTCCCACAGAAACTGACTTTCTGAGTGACAGAATTTTAATTCCTTTTTGGCACCAGTTTTCTGAGGACATGTTTAAGGTTTTACAAGAATCTCGAAAATCAACCACAAGGAAATCTTATGTTATCAAATAGAAAAGATTCACTTTTTGGTGCCAAAGAAAGAAAGAAAGAATCAGGATCCTTATAAACAGGGTATTCCAAATATTCTTACTTACTTGTGTGAGTTGCTCATTGCAGGGTTGGCATTGCCTTCTGTTAAATCACAACTCTCAGACATATCTGTCTGCTTACCTCTACATCCACCACATTCATCTTGATTTGATCTCAAGGACAAATATCCATCCTTGTTGGGACTTGAACCATGTTGTACAAAAGCTTGCCTTATCTCCTTCTGATCCTGCTGTGCCTGCATCTTTAAAATTTTGTACTTCAAAAGCAGTGTTGCTGGTAGTCTTGACTTCTGCTCAATGGGTATCAGAGTTGTGAGTGTGATGCCTCCCCCCTTTCTCATTTTCTATAGGGAAAGGGTTACTCCCCAAACTAATCCTTCTTTTATGCCTAAGATGGTTAATGAGTTTTCTTTAAATCAGACCATTAAGATGCCTATCTTTTTTCTTCTCTTCAGAATGAAGGGGAGAGGATTCTGCATTCCCTGGATATGCATAGATGCTTCATATTTTACTTAAATAAGAATAACTCTAAGAAACAAAGAGACAGTGAGACCAGTTATGTTTATCTTTCCAGAACAAGAACTTGGGATCTCCTATTTCCAGACAAACTTTTTTTAACTGATGATCCACATCTCTTTTTGTTAGCCCTACCATGGTGAGCAACTTCTAGCTATAGTTAAAGTGCTTCCCTTAGAGCTGCAACTTTTTCTGGAACTTTCTTCAAGGGTCTGTATTTGAAATATATTTTTGAAGCAGCTACTTGATTTCCTTTTCATGCTTTTAAAAAACATTATAAGATTTATGTTTTCGCTAGGACTAGAGCAGGACTTGCAAGGTCAATCAGTATGTCTGAATAATGTAAGAAAATCACTTTGCTTTATGTGGAGGGGAAGGTTATTCCAAAAATGTGATATTCTCTGTGATACCTATTTATCCTTCTGATACGTAGTATTTGTGTTGAAGAAGAGATTTAGAACTCTTGAATTGGTGTTTATGCTTGTATTGGACTTGCAAAAGTGCAGTAGGACTGTCTGGATAAGATCTGCTGAAGCTCTGTATAAAAGGCAGAGCTTGCCCCTCAGCCTCAGTAGCCTGCATGCCAGTAAGAGGGACAAAGCTTTGAGATGGTCTTCATAGTTTTTGTGATTTAGTCCCTTGATTTTCACAGAAGAAAATGTTGTTGGCATTCCAGTTATGTCAAATGTTAGGACAAGTATATCCCAAAAGGGGGCATTATACACAAAGATTTGCCTGATTAATGCAGAATACAATGGACCGATACCATCCCTGGACCTGAACATTTGGTGAGTGATGGCCTGTTTTCTTTCATTCATTCATTCATTCATTTTTTATATCAATATTAGTCTTTCTTTCTTTCTTTCCTTTCTTTTTCTTGCTTTTGTTTTGGGAAGATAGTATTGCCCAATGTTTTTTTCTGCTTTTCAGAAAATTTTGGCAGCACTAAATAACTGGTTTGCATCCTTCTGCAGTATTCCACATTGGCTTTTTTAGTGGTAACACTGGTCTCTTGCTTGAAATTTTGGTATTCACTGTATTTTACACAATTTGTATTTTTCCCATTATTTCCTAGAGTTGTATCTTTGTTTTGTTAGTTATTGGATATGTTGTGTTAGCCATGGTTGTTTTCTTTGCCTTCTGAATTTTGTAAGAGGACACAATTTGCCCTGTATAGGAGTAAATAAATTCTGTAATGTGGATAGGGCTGTAGTGGATTCTGTACATTGTCAAAAGGGAATGCACTCTATGGTTCAAAGCTCTGTAGGTAATGTTTCTGAGTATGATTAACAACGCGTCTGGTAAAAATTAGTTGGGTTGTTGAGTTTCAGTTTTAAAGGACAGTAGAGAGCATGGTGCAGTGGTCACTCAAGGGGTTAGGCAAAATATGCAGTTATAGAACTCTGCCAGTATATTAGTTAGAAGAATGCCAAGCGGGGTGTTATAAAACTTAAACACATTGGGTGGGGTATCTTTGGTGACAAGTTGAATGAGGGTGATGATGCTTATGAGCCTTTGCAACTTAGTGTTGGGAGGGAGCATCAGGCAAGGTTAACATCAACTATTAATTTGTCATATGTAGAATGCAATTTTGTATTATTTAGAGGAGCTTCTACCAAGCAAATGTTCAACAGTCGTGGGATGTATGTGACAGTGATGAGTATTTTGACTGCAGCTGCACACACACGTTTAATTTCCACTGTTTACAGTCAGTAGTGGATTTGCTTTTAGGAGTGCATGTATAAAGATATTGGCGTGTTTTTTTACAAGTAACAGTGTTCTCACCCCACTGTGCTGTGTTCCTTGCCTACTGTCACAGTATAGAGTGTAGGCAGATGTAAGGACTGACCAAGAAGTAATTACAGGGGTATGACATCAGAGAAGCTGCAGGTGTGCAATAGTATTGTGAATGTGCACTTACAAAACAAATGAACATTTATCCATCTATAGGAACTGTGAGTCACATGCAGTCTCGCAGTAAGAAGATCGAAAACTGTGTTAGCATTCTCTGTTATCCGTCTTTTTTAACCTGCTCCGGTTAACTTTTACAGAGAAAGAGAATGGAAAGGCAATTTACAAAGGAACAATGGGTGGACATCTGTATGACCCCCATCTATATGGGAATCTGCATGGATTCTGCTTGCAAATTTTGCATAAGTGTTTGTATGCACCCCAAACAGACATCGAAAGATTTTTTTCCCTAGGTAGATAGCAAATCCTGGAGTTGTGGCAGGTTAGATAAAGAAAATTGGGAACATATTTTTGGTGAATGTAACGAGTTGGCAGATTTTATGAGCTCCCTAAATAGTACTTTGTCAAAAACATTGGGTGAGCAAATGCTTGTAAGTTAAGGAAATTATTCTTTTGAAGTGAGCTTTATCCTCTGATTTACTTAGGCATGCTAAGTTTAACATAATTGGCTACCAAAAAAATGCAATCACTAGAAAACAGAAATTAAAATCTAAAGTTTAAACCAACTATAACTGAAGTATTAAATATTGTAAACGAGATAAAAGAACTGGAGATGGGATCTTTAGAAAAGAGAAGGAGCAAATTGCACAGAAATAAATGGAATTTGTGGGAACAATACATGCAAAATAATGTTCAGGAGGAGGAGTAATATTTAGGGTAAGGCAGGAATTGAGCAATGTTTGTAATTTTGAATTGAATAATAGTTGTTAAAATAAACTGTATATGTGTTATGCATGAAAGTAATGAGAATGTTATTGTGGTTTGTTTTCTATTTATGTATTTGTGTCTGTGTTCACTGTTGTCGACAATGAAGGAAGTGAGCACTTTGTGGAATGTAGTGACTCCTGTAGAAAGCATAGCTCAGATAAGGTTAATGAGAGAGAGAGCAAACTGGTCTTAGTAACGGTCATGTAGCAACCCTGCAGTAGCTGAGTGGGTAGTAGCAGCCAGAAATGGAATTTATCTGCTGTTTTCTTAATATCCCTGGCTGTAGCTAATCTGTCATCTAATTAGTTAAAATAATAGTACTAGAGAGTTGTAAAGGCTAGTAGAAAGGAAAATGGACTGCACCAGTAAAATATGGTTTTTATTGGATGGGATGGTCTGATCAAGCAGAATGCACAGCAATTTGCTTAAAGCAAAATGACAGAAGTTTTAGGTTAATTTCTCTTCACAAGCATGTACCTGTTCATACAAAAATCTTTGTACTAATCAACACTAGATGTGGTTTATATTGTCCCTATCTGTCTATACAGCCATCAATGCTAGCTATATTTTATATTGTTCCCAACCCTCTGTGTTCCTCATCTGATCCTCAGAAATCAGAACTTTCTTTAGCTAAAGCCCCACATTGTCCTAGTGTGCCCTCACTGCTCTGGTCCAGACTTTCTTGACTGTGTCCCTTTGTTATTGGATCCTACTTCTATGTATCCCTTTGTTATTGGGTCCTACGTCTATGTATCCCTTTGTTATTGGGTCCTACGTCTATGTATCCCTTTGTTATTGGGTCCTACTTCTATGTGTCCCTTTGTTATTGGGTCCTACTTCTATGTATCCCTTTGTTACTGGGTCCTACTTCTATTTATCCCTTTGTTACTGGCTCCTACCTCTGCAACAGATAGGAGATGGTGATACTGTTACGGTCAGAGTGGGTGCATAGTTCCTAGGTGGTGTTGTCAATGGGTAATGCAGCCATTATTGTCATATAGATTGACAGATTCTTATTCAGTGGTTGGGCATACAGTGGTGTCATTCATATTAGGTGGGCTATCGACCTAGGTGTACAGAACACATCACCTTTCCACTGTCCTTCTTGGTATTGGAGCCTCAGCACCGAGCCAAAGGCAAGCAATAGCCTGACGGAAAATATGGAATGTATGCTCCCTCTCACTCTGCTTCACACATTGTGTGCTGTTTTGTCTCTTGAGTGCAACACAGTGCCCGTGACTGCGACTCTCTAATAAGGGCCACTTCCTGCCACTGAGGAATGTGAACCAGAAGCCTCCCCTCTTTTCACCCCACTGGGGCATTCCATCACCCATACAACTCTTTGAACCTGGCTTACTTGCTGCATGTGAACCTTCCTATAATGCCTTAAACCAAATCCACTAAACTGCATTACATAAGTTTTGTTTTAATTAGGGAAACTCAAAATTCTAAGATGAGAAATGATTTTAGGAAAAAAATAAGGATCCAGTGAGGTAAGGCTGTAGTAATAGTTTAAATGTATTTAAGATGTTCAATTGAATGTTTAGATGTGAGAGATAAAGCATGTAAAATGAAACTTTAGGACTCCAGTGGCTAAAGTCATGTCTCATCACTAGTTCATACTAGAGAGATTAGTAGTCAAGAATGCAAGAGAATTGGATAAAAGAACAATATGATTTGTGTAGCATTTGCAAGGTGTTGGGCTAAGGGGTCTTCAAGAGATATGCCTTGTTAACGTCTTCTCTCTCTCTCTCTCTCTCTCTATATATATATATATATATATATATATATATATATATATATATTATTTATTTATTTATTTTATTTTACATTTGTTGACCGGGCTAGTCCAGCTGGATTCATGTCCATTTTCAGTGGAGGCCCGAGGAGAAAAGCTCCAAGGATACAAACAAGATAATAAACATAAAGAATGAACAATAAACACATTTTACAAAGGCAATAAGCAAGAATGCAGTGATTTTAGTACAGGTAATACAAATCTAAAAAGAAGACAAGTAAAACACCTAAGTAAAAGGAAGGCATTAGCTGCTTTCAGTACAAAATTAGGTGTTATGAAGTTCAATGTATAATACATACTTGTTAAACCAAAAAATATATATATGGTATTTTTTTTTTTTTTTTTTTAAGAGAACACTAGTAACTATAGAGGTATTAAGTTATTTGTAGTCAGATAGAATATTGTAGTGATGAATAAAGAATTATGATAGGGGATAGATGGAAGTAGTTAGTCAGGATTAGTACAAGAGCAAAGCCAGAATTTTGTTCAGATGTATTAGGAGTTGTTTCTTGAAGAGTGGAAGAGTGGCTAGAGAGGATATGTGTGAGGGAAGATTAGTTTTATATATATATATATATATATATATATATATATATATATATATGGGTCTACTGGTTGTGGTCAAATTACATTTGGTCGAAAATTATCTCAGGCAGCCCACTTCACCGAAAATGCATTTCACTGAAAATCCATTTGGTCAAATTCCATTTGGTCAAAAATGGAGTATAGCCTCTGCCCCACTGCAGTGCGACACTGGAGTGAGAATATAAAGTAAGGGGGGGGGTGTGAGGGGCAGTGTATGAACTATTATATACATGTCTAGCCATTAAAAATACATTGAAACATATAACATCAGTAAAAACTAGTTGCAAAATGTGGGGGTCTACACCCCCCCACACACGCCAATGTGGGGGGCTGTGCCCCCCCCACCCCTAACTTTATATTCTCAGTCCAGGGTCACACTGCAGTGGGGCAGGGGCTATATTCCATTTTCGACAAAATGGAATTCGACCAAATGAGCTTTCAATCAAATGAGCTTTCAGTGAAGTGGGCTGCCTGAAATCATTTTCGACCAAATGTAATTCGACCTAAAGCAGTAGACGCAAATATGTGTATGTGTATATATATATATATATATATATATATATATATATACATATATACACATATATATATATATATATATATATATATATATATATATATATATACATATATATATATATATATATATATATATATATATATATATATACATATATATATATATATATATATATATATATATATCTTTACCTTCACTGCCCCTAATCATCTGGAATTAGTTCATCTTTAGCATGGAAACGGTATTCTCTCTGCATTATTTTCAAACATCAGTAAGGGTGGTAGGTATAATTTTCTGAAGTTTGCTGGAAGCTCTCAGGAAACAGTAAAACATACTGTAATACTTTGAACTTGACAAACCACTTGCTTTTTCCTCCACTGGGACAGTGATATGCTTTTGTACCATGTTTCTCAGGTGTTTTTTAGGACAGTTTTACAGACTAATTCCAGTTGTTTTATGAAACAGTATTTTATATTAAAAAAAAAAATCCACAAGTGAACCAAGGAATGTATAGAACTCGATTTTTATTAAACACTTTTGTCTCAACTTCATCAAAGACTTCTTCAGAAATTGGTCTGCCTGTTAATTTTTTGGCTTTCCTACAATTTCAGTTATCTGCTTAGTTATAAGCTACCATTTTTGGCCTTACTAGTATTTGCTTGTATCTCAGAGGCATTCATTTTGCCTCTGTGGTACAAAGATATAAAACCCTGCCTACTGTGAACCAGTCTGTTCAGGAGCAGTTGGCATTCTGGGTGTGGTAGGATCAGAATGAAGGCAAAAAGGAAAGTTTCAGCATGTAAAACCGAGCCAAGTAAAAAAAATAACTATAACGTAAGAAAACTGACTCAAGTAACCACAGAGAATGACTTTATTTGTCTAAAACAAAGAGCTTCAAAGCTTTGCAAACACTTTATCACGTTGTAATAAAACAGACAAAAATATCTAACCATTTATATAGCTTTCACTCACCAATTAAATGATTTTTTGTAGTAACATCAGACCAAGGAGGGTTGGATAAGGGGCTGATACTAGCTCATCCATCTTGGGGGAAGGGACATAGTCTGATGTACTGTGTGGCTGACACCCAGGTGAGGGGGGCGTTGCAGAGTACAGCAGTGTTGGCACTTAAAAGGGACATGTTTGCATAGTATTGATAATTCATCCATGCAGATAACTTAGATTGGGTCACTGCGCAGAATTGTTGGACTTCCACTCATATCTGGATGCCAGTCCTGGAAGCTGACAGAGAGGACTAAGGCTATGAGCTGTTGATGAGTTACTTCATGTGGCTCAGGCCATGACTGCCACTGTCCAATAATGGCACTTTTGAAGCACCAACCCTCCCTGACACTGGGGAATGTGAACCAGCAGCTTGCCCTCGTTTCTTCCCATGGGGCATTCCATCACCCAGACAACTGTTCATATACCTACTGTGTGGCCTTGCCCAAGTCATGTAACCAGACAGTGCTTTGGGGCAATTGGGGATTTGGGCTAGGCTCCTCAATGGTCTCCTGGACTATGTGCCTGGTAACTACCTGTAAATCTATGATACTAGCAAGATTACTAACACCCAGAAAAAAAAAATCATCCACTTCGGGCTGCCTGGATATCATTTCCTCATTCAGCCTCACTGGCAGCAAAAGCCTGAAGTCGTACAGTCACTGGAAGGCTAAGGTGTAGTACTTGGAGTAACAGAAGCAAACTGGCGAGAGGCTGATGGCTGTCAGGTATTGAGGGAAACAGCACCTATGAAAATGCATTCAGTCTGACTTTGTCTTATTTGTCTTACTTCCATGACCCCCAAACCTTGGCCTCTGTCAGTGGGAGTATGGAGGTTCAGCGCCACAGTTCGCTTTATCTAAATACTTTTGAACACAAGCTTGCTTTCAATCTTTTTTTTTTTTTTTTTGATATTTTGATAACTAAGTTATCAAACTAAATACTTGGTGCTCTTCTCCAGGGAACACTGGAAACACAAGTAAGTTATGTAATTTATTTAGGGTTAGACAATATGCAAGTGTGACCTGATGGGATTTAGTCTCAGTTCTGTAGTTTCAACCTTGCAAATTCAGACTCATGAAAGCCATCCACTGCAAACACAGATTATTTTCTGGCTTTTCTTGTGGCGGAAATCCTGATGGCATCCTTCTGTTAACTTATGTTTGGATGAAAGTCGTCTAATTACTTTGGACAATTTAAGTAGCCTTCATACACTCTAATGTCTCAATGCAGAATGACCTCCAATGCCTGCCCATTTGCAAAACATCAAGGAATCTGTCTTTGGTAAGATACCCAAGTTTTCTTTTACTAGCCCAGGCTCCAGGGGTCCTGCCTAGGTAGAAAAGTGTAACTGGCCACTGGTCATCTTGCCTTTCTTTTGGAAAAATTGATGACTAACTGTTTCATAATATACAAAATTATTTCAAAGGATACTAGAGGGTCACTGCATGCTGGATGCAAAGAAATACCATGCAGGCCTAGCAGGGAGAAATTTAGTGCATAGAAACTTATATATATAAGAGAACTTCAAAAGATCAGCTATGGTAGTCATAAAGTTATAGATATTACAGCTTCATAGTTAGGGCCTCAAAAGTTCTAGTTAGGATACTATTGCCTATGCACAATAACATATACACCTGAGAAATTTACAGTCAGGGCCCCAAAAGTGAAAATTATGGTGTTCAGAAATGTATAAGAAAAGTGCTTCACAGTGTGAATTTATGTAGATTGTAAAAAGAAACATACCTGGCTGCGTTATGAATGATGTACCTCTTCCTTTTCTGAATCTCTCCCCTATATGGTAATGAATGGAAGGGGGGACAATAATGACCAGGGGCAAATATGCAGAAGCTAAAAGTAATTGGAAAAATGTGACAGGAAGGAAAAACCAGTCCAGTTGTTTTTGATTGACCAATCCTGTCCTCTGTCACTCCCCACCTTAATACACATACAAATACACCCCGGGGATCACTTCTGTGTCTCTGCTCGACAGTGGCACAGGAAAATAACTTTCTTGGGTGGCGTAAGCCAGGGAATCTTGTTGGCTAGGCTTATGTAGGTCCTCGGGCCGATAGCCTAGTACCTACCTCTGAACCTATGAACATGCAGATAGCAAATTATTCCTGGCTGCAATTTGACCAATGGCCAGCTGTGCTTTGAAAAGCACCACAGAAAACAGTTACATAACCACACCCATCCCTTCTTCAATGGCTCTAGGTGGCTGTGGATACCATGAGGTGCATTTTGCAGAAGCTGTAAAAAGTATAAATAACTTTGTGAAGACATTGCCATCCAAATGTTCTACATCTTGTTGGCCTGGTAGCATATCTGTGAAGAAGGCATAGTGTATGGTAATTAGTTCTATCTGATGCCATGTTTAAATTTCTTTTCCACTTCTTCCATATCTCTTTACATGCCTAGCTATAGACCTCATTCATCATTACCCTAAAGACCTTGTTTTCAGTTTAACAGGTCTACTAGTCTCTGATCTAGCTTTTGTTATAAACAAGATCAGAAATTGTATTTAAATGACATTTCCCTAATCATAGACTTAAATGGACACCATAATACTATCTGGGGCATGAAGGATGGGATTGCATTATTAAACTTCAAAAGTAATATGAAAAGTATTATTCTATAAAGCTAAGTATAGCACCTTTATGAAATAGTTCCTTTGAAGACAAAATGCCATAAAATTCAATGAACAACGAATATGAGCACAGAAAACAGGCAGAATACGCTTTATTAAAATAAATAGTGAGTGCTTTCATCTTGTACAATTCCAAAACTTCATCAAACAGTGCCATTACTTCCTGACTCATTTAAATAACATCAGCAAGCACATGATCAATGACATCATCTTCATAAATATTCATAAATATTCATAAATTACATCATAAATGACCCACCCCCCTCTAAAGTGCTTACAGAATGTAATAACATGATTTTAAAACATATTACAATTTATTGTACAACCTTTAAAATTTTAACAACTTATCTAAAACCATTATAAAACATATAAAGCTATAAATAAAATTCAGACTTGTTCTTATAAAAGTTTTAAATGCACAAATCTTGCATAATAAAAAACATGAGTCTCGAATACAGGCATATCCAAGCACTACTTATGCATCTCGATATATCAATGTAAAACCAACAAACCCAATTTATGCTTATTTCTTTTATTATGTACTAACAAAACACATATACCAAATAGAAAAACATATTTTTTGTTAAAATTCATTGGCTAAATAAATAATTTTGTAGAAAATGTCCTACTGGAGGCATATAAAACAGTCTGTAAATATTCAAATAATATTCCTATAGTACATTATACTATAGGTTCATAGGTATGCACTAGGCTATCTGCCCAAGGGCATCTGTAAGCCTAGCCAGAGTGTGTTGGCTTTCACCACCCCCTTAGATTAGTTCCCTCTGCCTCTGACCAGTAGAGCCATTAGTTCCCTGCACCACTGTCCAACAGAGCCACTGCAGTGATCCCCGGGGTAAATTTTCTGTTTCTCATCCACCCGTCAAGGTTTCTCTTGAAGAGTGCTAGTGAGGGGCTCTGCCTGATGAATATTGCAATCTTGTTCCAAAGCATGGGGAGTCACTGGGTCAGGAATTACATTACATTTTTAAAGCATTTAATTTAAGAAGACAATTTACTGAGCTGTAGTCATTTAAACCTGACCAAGAATAAGCATTCAATAATATTTGCCATATTAATTCTCTTTTTTCTAAATGTAACATCCGTGGGCCACCTCTTGGGCTTAAAGCAACCTGCTCAATTATTAAATACTTAAAATTGTGGCCCTCATAGGGCATGGCATGCTTGGCCAGTGCACTAGTGATTTTGTGCTTCCTGATAGTATATTCATGTTTACAAATTCTGTCCCTAACAGACCTTTCAGTTTTACCAACATAATATGCCATGCATAACTGGCATAAAGCAAGGTATACTACCCCTTTTGAATTACAATTATTATATGTACCTTTCAGATTATTTTTGATACCCCTAATATCAAACGTCTGACAAACTAAATACATGCCCTCCATTTTCTTATTCCCGTTACTTTGCTATGTGCATGCTGTTCTTTATGTTGTAAACATTTTTTTTAATTACTAGCGCTCTTTGTTACTATTTTTGGTTTTTACTGCAGTATTTGCCTGAGGGTAACATCCTCCTCAATATTCCTCCAATTTGTATATATGATGCTTCTAATAAGTGCATACATGGTGGCACTAAAAGTAGTAATAAAACTAGAAATAAAATCGGCCTGTTCATCATTATATAAAGAGGCAGTTTCAATAGTAGTTACAGCTTTTCTTCCCAATATGGGGGTACAATATCCATAATTTCTCTTTCTAGTTACTTCATCTATAAGATCATCTATGAGGCTACATGGATACTCTCAAACGGTAAACATGGCCTGAAACTTATTACATTCACTCAAAGTCATCGTCCAACGTGACCATTCTAGCAGCACGCACTAGTTGCCCTTTAACAGCTGATCTTTTTTGATAATAAGGGTGAGAGCTTTGAAAATACAAAAAAAAAATTAGAACAGGTGCTTTTTCTATGAATGGTAGCCAGAAATCTATCTTGCAAAACATCCTTTCTTAAACTAACATCCAAGTAGCTAATACTGTGCATTTGTACATCATATGTAAACTTTAAAAAGGTTGTGGCTGTGTCAATATATGCAATAAAGTCATAAAGCATGTTCAATTTTCCTGTCCATAAGATAAAAATATCATCCAATTAGTGCACATAAACCCTAAAATACTGTTTAAAAACATCATTATTCGTGATGCACTTTCTTTCCCATTGTGCCATTGCCAAATTTGCAAACACTGTGCTGCACGGTGACCCCATGGCTACCCCTACGTTTTGCAGGAAATATCTTCCATCAAAAAAACATGTAATTATTATACAGCACTATTTCAAATAGGTCTACATACAAATTGAAATAATCTTGTAGCACACCTTTAGTGACTAAAAATTCACTAATCATGGCTATCCCTTCCTACGTAACATCAATAGTAAGAAAGTATGGTTGCTCATCATATTCAACCATATTCATTAATTCTAAAAAATGCCAGGAGTCCTGACAAATCTGAATTTCTTGCTGCATATACACACCTCTAACTTATCTAGATTTTTGGTGCATGTGAAAGTAATGGAATTACAGCCATCAACAGTAGGCCTCATAGGTGGATTTGTTATGTCCTTATGAATTTTAGGGGCATTAAAAATTGTTTTATTTTTATTTATTTTATTTTATTTTACATTTTTTTATCAGGAAAGTCCGACTGGACAAATAGTCCTTTTTCAGCGGAGGACCAGGTAAAAATGCTCCACAAATAATATCAATTACAACAATACAGTGAATTACATATGAATGAGACACAATTAGCAAAGCAAACAATTTAGTAATGATGTACAAACAGTTGTACAAGAGATAATAAAAGAAAATGAATACAAATTAGAAATAGAAATTATCTTAAGTAAGATATACAATCAGGCTTAGTGTTAAACATGGCTGAATGAGTACGTGAGTAGAGTAATAGAAGTTATATCCACAAGACTAAACTACCCTGGAGTGTTGGCCAGATGATGTTTTAAGGATGTTTTGAAGTCTAATATTGAGGTTTTACTAGTGATGTTAGAGGCCAGAAAGTTCCATTTTCTGGCTACATAGGTAGAGCATAGGTCTTCACCTGCAGCGTCATTGGCCTTAGAGACTTCTAATAGCTGTTTGTTACTTGATTGTAGTACTCTCTTCCCTTCGTATATCTGTAGTACATGTCTTAGGGCAGGTTTTTTTTCTGGGTGATGGAGGATCTTATGGGATAATGTTAGCTGGTTATATAGGAGTAGATGGCGTAATTCTAGCCCTTGCAATTGTTTCAGAGCTGTACAATGGTGGGTCATATAAGGAGAGTTGGTGGCAAATCTAGCAAGTTTGTTGTAACATGTTTCTAGTTTTGAGATATCTAATTTTCTTAGGTTAGTGAGAATTGGGGAGGCATATGTGAGTGTGGAGAGAAGGTGTGTATGGGCTATAGTTTCCTTGGTTATTTTAGTTAGGAAAGATTTGTTCCTATATAGAACCCCTAGTTTTTTGTGGACTTTTGTTATGGTATGGGCAATGTGGACGCCAAATCTCAAGTTACAGTCAATCTCAATGCCTAGTAGCTTAGTGTGGGTAGTTGGCGAAATAATGGTGTTATTTTTGGATACTATGTTGAATGATTGAGATGGTGGTGTGAATTTAGTGGGGTTGAAAAGAAGGAGTTTAGTTTTATTGGGGTTTAGAATTAGCTGACTGACAGATAACCATGATTCTATAGATAGAAAGGATGCCTGAGTGAGTGTGTGAAGTTTCTGGATGGTTTGGGCTGTACAGATCAGTGTGGAATTGTCTGCATATTGTATGACTGTAGCATGAGGTATAGAGGTGTGAAGGTTACTGGTAAAAATAGAGAAAGGTAGCGGCCCAAGGATAGAGCCTTGAGGAATACCTAATGATACTGGAAGTAGTGGTGAAATGTCAGAGTGTCACTGTACTGCCTGTTGTCTCCCAGTTATATAACTTTGAAGCCAAGTAAGATGCAGAGAGATTGAGTGTAGAAAGGACATTGATAAACTTACCACTGTATCAGATGCCTCGGCGAGATCTAGAAAGAGAGCTGATACAACTTTATTATTGTTTCTGTATTTGTTAACTGTTTCTGTGAATGACAAGAGGGCAGTAGTGGTGCTATGTGAGGGGTGAAACCCATGTTGAGTGTTAGTAAGAAGTTTATGGGTGTTAAGGTGATCCGTGATTTGTTTATGGATGCACCTTTCTAAAATTTTGGATATTGGAGAGAGGATTGCAGTGGGGTGATAATTTGATATTTCTTTTGATGTCCCCCCTTTCTGGAGAGGGATTATGTAAGAAATTCTCCAGATATCTGGGACTTGAAATTCAGCTATGGATCGGTTTATAAGAATTGTTACAGGATAGGCTATAGCCTCTGTAGCTATTTTCAGAAATTCAGCTGGCAGCTTATCTGCTACCAGAGTAGTAGGTCTTACTTTTTAAATAGCATTTTTATTAGTAGCATAGGTACAGGTTGAAAACAGAAACAACTGTTGTTATTGTTTGCCTTCCATGTTATAGGTAGGGTGGAGGAGGGATGGGTGTTGGTTAAGGCAGGGGTGGAAGAAGGTTGGGTGTTGGTTAAGGACAGAATTGATTCTGTGACATACTTATTAAATTGAGTGGCTATGTTTTCATTACTGTTTGTTGTGTTTGGTGGAGGTGTACTAGTTTTACCAGGTGAAAGTACATTGTTGATGGCATACCAGAAAGTTTGGGGGGTGTTTAGGTATTTGTTCTGTAAGTTATGATAGTAGTTTATTTTATCTAGTTTGATCTGTTTTTTTTGGCTTTGTTTCTAAGTTCTAAGTATGTTATTTTGAGAGCCAGAGAGCCTGTTTTATGCCAATTAGTCTAGGTTTTATCTCACAGTTTCATTAAGGACCTGTTTTTTTTGGCAAGCCAGGGTGCATATTTAGATTTGACTCGTATTGTTGTGCCAGGAGCATAGGAGTTAAGGATATTTAAGAATACAGAGTTGAAGTATTGTACAGCATTGTTAAGATGGAGGCTTTTAAGTGGTTCCCATATACAAGTTTTTAAAGTAGAAATAAATAGGTTAGAATTGAAGCTTGCTTTGTTTCTTATCAGGTGGTAGATAGTTGATTTGGTTTGATAGGTTTGACATTTTAGTAAATAGATTGGATGATGGTCACTCAGGATGCCTGGTAGACAACCAGATTGATATGAGGAAGTTGCTTTATTTGTGAGAATCCAGTCTAGAATAGATTCCCGCTTGTAAAATTTATCAGTTCTAGTTGGTGAGTGGATAACCTGAGTAACTCCCTGCAGGCTTATGTGGTTAGTGGGATTAATTGAGGAACATGTTATCCAGTCTATGTTAAAGTCTCTCACGATGAGTGTTTCATGTGAGTAGGAAACGGAGGCCCAATTGATCATATTCTCTAGTATAGGAATATTGTTCCCTGGTGGGATGTAGCAACCTATGATATTGATGAATTTCCTGGAATTGATTTTTAGTCTGGTGAGTATTATTTTGGCTTTGTCAAGAGAGGGGATAGGAAGCTCAAGCTTTTCTATGTTGAGCTCATTTTTAAACAATAAGGCAACACCACCACTTTTTCTATTTTTTTTTTCTCTTTACATAAAATATTGTATCCTGGTGGACGGATTTCATTATTTGTGATTTTGGGCTTTAGCCAGGTTTCAGTTAAGAGAGTAATGTCTGGGGTATAATGGGAAAGAGTGGCATGGAGATTGTTGACATTGTTTCTAATGCTTCTTTTGTTGATGTTTAGAAATAGTACATCAGTATGTTTTCTAGTGGCTAGTGGGGTATGTTGGTACTGGTGGTAGAGGCAGGAATATAGGATGAGGACCAGGGTTGGGATGAATATCTTTACTGAGGGGTAACTTAGCTAGTATGTTGGAGATAAGTTGTTTGAGTGTGATCAAGTATTTGTTATATGTCATGGAGGGTTTAGAATGGTAGTGTTTTGGATTGATGTAGGAAGGAATGAAATGAGGTATTGATGGACTGTAGATAGGTGGGTAAAGAAGTGAGTTAAAAGATGGGTGTTTAGCGACAATGGAGGAAGAAGTGATGTGGTGGGGTGTTGAGTTTGATAAGTATGTGTGATAAGAGGTAGTGTGTGCAAGAAATGAGAGAATGGCAAGGATAGTAATGCCTTGTAATGCCATGATGCATAAGGTACTCTTATAGAGGTAGGTGAAGGAGAGTTATGAGGTTGGGACTTGTTTTACTTACTGGTGGAGTTGGAAGGATGTGTGGTAAGTGGGAACAGGAGCTATAAATGGTGTCAGGGGGAGAAGTGAGATATGAAGTTGTGTGTCAAGGAAATAGTGGTGGGAGGTGAGGTTGTATTTGTGTGAATGGAATGGAGGAGTGAGGAAGCTGTTTGTGAATTATAGGAGGAGGGGTGGGAGGTTTTTGAATACGAGGGTGGGGTGGAGGTGGTGATAACAGTTGAGAGATAAAGTTACTGAAATGATGAAGTGTAGTTTGATTTGCTGTTGACAGAAATGGGTGTGGTCTAAGACTGTAAGTGTAGTTGAAGTGGGGGTGGGTGGAAATGGGGGTAGGGTACTTGAGCAGAGTGAGCCCAAGCATAGCAAGGGTAAATGGAGCAGGTTGCAACCACAAGGCCGAAGAGTCAGCACCTGCAGAGACAGTCATCTGGGAATACCATCCAGACAGATAAAGTTTTTAGGATCTGAAGGCTTGGACAGTGCAGACTCATATTACTCGCTACTGAGTTGGATTCTGCTGAGGTGGTTCACAGAGGATAAACCTTTTTGGAGAGAAGTGCTCCCAATGGGGGTGTAAGTTAGGAGTTCATCAGTAGCAGGTCGATAAAACTTTTAGGATCTGAAGGCTTGGGCAGTGCAGGATCATATTACTCGCTACTGAGTTGGGTTCCACTGAGTTGGTTCACAGAGGATAAGCCTTCTTGAGAGAAGTGTTCCCAATGGGGATCTAAGTTAGGAGTCCATCAGTAGCAGACAGATAAAACCTTTAGGATCTGAAGGCTTGGGCAGTGCAGGCTTGTATTACTCGCTACTGAGTTCGGTTCTGCTGAGGTGGGTCACAGAGGAAAAAACTTCTTGGAGAGAAGTGTTCCTGACGGGGTGTAAGTTAGGAGTCCACCGGTAGCAAACATATAAACTGAAGTGTGCACTAAGGGGAGAGAGATGCTGTGAGTGGGAATCATACAGGAGTGAAGAAGTGATTAGCTGGATAGTAGGAGAATTTATTACTAAATAATTATAAATATCCAAAGTAATTCTATTCTCTTAAAACATGCCATGAAGTAATAAGCCAACCTTCCGATAAGCAATGTTTACCTGATTAATGGAGACTTCCTTGAAAGTATCCATCTCCAAAATCTCATTCATCCTGGTATTATAATCATACACTTCTGTTACCACCAATCCACCCCCTTTATCTGGTTTCATAAACCTGATATTCTGTTGCTTCAAAAATGCTAAAACAGCCCTTTCAGCACTAGTTAAATTATCCTTTAAAGGCTTCTTGTTATGGGCTGATAGCCTATACCTGAAGTCAATCTCACAAAACTTCTCAAATAGCAACAGTGTGGGGAGTAGTGGTGGATTAAATGTGCTTGATATATGTCAATTATCACAATCAACCACCATATTATTCATAAAAATCTGCTTAAAATTTAACTTTCATAAAAACGATTTCATATCAACAATGGTGGTTGCAATGTTGATTCTTTCCACAGGTACAAAATTAAGTCCTTTGGCCAAAAAGTCTGCTATTTCAACATCAATAAGAGTCTGTGAAAAATTATAAACATTAAAATCACCACTACTATTGGTAACTATAACTGGCTGTAAATTGTCAGGCTGCTGCTGTTTTACCTGACTCATGGGCATATTGTCTAGTGTCTATATCATGTTATCAAAATTTTACTACATCGAATCAATAAAGGTCGAACTTTATTGATCGAAGTAGTAAAATTTCGAATAACATAAAAAAATAAATAAATCACTACAAAAAAACTAACTCCGAGACCGCACTACATTGAGGTAAATGGAAATCTCCCCCTTATGGAGATTTCCATTCACCTGCGCGATGTTCTGGACTTTCGACATTGTCATGCCGAGAATATCATATTCAATATTGTCAGCTTACGACAACGTGAACTAGACCCATTGTCTATGTTATAATAACTCAATTGTTCCTCTATCAGTAATTGTCCCTCCCCCGATGCTCTCTGTTTTTTGGGAACCCCCTTCTTTGATTCTGTTTAGATGGTGCATAAAAATCCTGTCGGTTACTATTATCTGCACCAGATGGCCCTTGATTATTTTGCTCTTGTCTAATACGTTCTGACCTTTGCAGCTCAGGAAACTGCTGATGGTCATGAATATTGAAGGAGCCAGTATCATCCTCATTGCTTTCAACATTAACTTCATCTGTACTGTACCCAACATTATTCTGTTCTGGGATATAATCAGCATCAGTTACTTCATCTGTACCGTACCCAACATAATTCTGTTCTGGGATATAATCAGCATCAGTTACTTCATCAATACCGTACCCAACATTATTCTGTTCTGGGATATTATCAGCATCAGTTACTTCATCTGTACCATACCCAACATAATTCTTTTCTGGGATATTATCAGCATCAGTTCTTGATAACTGCCTGCCTGTCCATTGCTGCCCCTTAGGTGGTTTAGGCTAGGCAGTATCTCTTTTATAATCCTTCCTGTCCCTACTAAGCTTTCTTATTTTGTTATCTTTCATGCCAAGAAGATTGTGCTCAGTGCTGGAATGTATCTGTTGATGCTCATAGTGATATCTCTCATAAGCCTCATGCTGTTTAATAGAGGCTTCAAGTATAGCTAGTTCAACAGCCAGTGATTCAATTTCTTTATTATTGTATTTAAAGAGCACCTCAAGAAATTCACAACCATGTTAATTAAAAAGATTAATGAACTTCAAATGCAAGGGGGAATTCTCCACCAGACCAATGGGGTACCACTTTTCTATTTGGTATATGTGTTTTATTAGTACATAATAAAGAAATAAGCATAGATTGGGTTTGTTGGTTTTATATTGATATATTGAGCTGGATAAGTAGTGCTTGGATATGCCTCTATTAAAGACTCAAGTTTTTTATTATGCAAGATTTATGCATTAAAAACTTATATAAGCACAAGTCTGAATCTTATTTATAGCTTTCTATGTTTTATAAAGGTTTTAGATAAGTTGTCACACTTTTAAAGGTTGTGTAATAAATGGTAATGTGTTTTAAAATTATGTTATTACATTCTGTAAGCACTTTAGAGGGTGTGATTCATTTATGGTGTAATTTATGAATATTTATGAATATGTATGAATATTTATGAGGCTGATGTCATTCATCATGTGCTTGATGATGTTATTTAAATGAGTCCGGAAGTAATAGCACTGTCTGATAAAGTTTTGAAATTGTACAAGACGAAACCACTCACTATTTCGTTAATAAAACATATTTTGCCTATTTTCTCTGCATATTCGTTGTTCATTGAATTTTGCTGCGTTCATGTGTTTCCTGTTGTTGGTTTGAAGAGAACATGTCACCTAAAACAGCAAGGAAATGTTTAAATGCACTGAACAGATGTATGCATGTTTTCATGTTTGTAACACATAATCCGGTAATACAGGGGATGATGATGATGGTTTATACTTGTACTAGAAAACTGGCAGACAGAGTTAATATTGGTGTTTTCTGTTTTCAGTCACACTGTCTCTGTATAATAAGAAATTAGCTAACAGCAGATGTATCAGTGAGGTAATATTTTATAATGTTTTGTAATTTTCATCTGTTTATTGCTGAGAGTATCCTTTCATTATTGAACAGGTAGATACAGATCAATATATAAAGCAATATGAGTAAGAGATGTCCAACACAATGGATTTATTTTTATTACTTAAAAGACTTTCGGCTTTTCCCAGTTAGGGGTCGCCACAGCGGAACTCCGGTCCGCTCATGATTGGCAGTGGATTTTTACAGTGCCGAGTTGCCAGCCCGATGCCCAACCTTCAACGAAGGCACACCCATTCACACATGTCTTTCGAAGGCCACTCGGCCATGGGGAGGACATGCAGACTCCACACAGAAGGTGCTCCAGCCGTGAATTGAATGGGAGAACCTCTTGCTATAAGGCGACAATGCTAACCGCTGCACCACCTGTAAAACACTGTATGAGATGAGATTCATATGATTAATTTGGTCAAGATGTGCTCAACAGAAGGAGATAGAAAGGTCAGCCATGTAAAGAAATATAACTTACCCCTGAAATTTGTTAACCTTCGATGAATAACATTGTCGAAATCCCCATGGTCAAGACGTCTTGATCAACAATGCAGTTCATTAACCATTTGTAATGAGATTGCAGTACAGTAGGGACTGGAGAATGTACCCTTTTCCCCATAGTAGTGCGATCTCAAAGTTGGTATATATAATTTGCAGTGGGTGTAAGGGGAGTAGGGCCTTTCCCCTTTGCAGAAACATTGTTTATGTGTTGTTTTAGTTGAATGACAAACTGCATTGTTGATCCTGTGGTCTTGACTGTGTGAGTTTCAACAATGCTGTTCATCGATCAATTAAAATAAATCAGTAATAACTGGGGGTGCAGGGGGCTCAGAAGCTTGTCTGGAGGAATGAGGGATCTTTGCCGTCCACAAATGCATTTTTAACAGTTACCCTTGCAGTGTGAACTTATGTCATAAAAAGGGACTTAAATGAGTTTATCTTTGAGCTTCTGTGCTCTATCTACAAGATAGTGATTGACAATAAGAGTATTAACACACCTGAATCCCCTAATATGTATTTTCTTTTAATACATTGTAAAACCAGAAAAGATCTACCAGGTACAACTGATTGTATTCATGGTTATCCATGAGTACTGGATGAACGAGGGTCTGGTTAGTATTCATGGATATCTATGAGTACTGAATGGACAAGGGTCTGGTTAGCATTCATGGATATCTATGAGTACTGGATGGATAAGGGTCTGGTTAGTGATTTGTTTATAGCTCCATTTCCTGCACTTGTTAGCTGAAAGTTGTGGACAGCAAGCATGTTTTACTTTTCATGAAAATATCTACAGCCTGATTTGCAGCCTACTACTGTGCCAAAGATAATAGATAATCCAAAAATTGGCTTTGGGTAGAAAGAAAAGGGAATCTGTAGCCATGGGTAATCTAATTACTGTTGCTCTCTTTTTACAGAGCCAGCATTTTACTTTGGAGAGACTGAGTACTATGTTGATGAGAGCACTGGTTATGTTGAAGTAAGAGTATGGAGAACAGGAACTGATTTGTCTAAAACAGCCACAGTCACGGTTCGATCCAGGAAAACTGAACCAGTGTCAGCAGAAGGTAAGTTGCTAAGTGAATCTACTTGCATATAGCCGCTTTCCCTTCTAGGCACAATTTTCATAGCTTCACAGATCGAATACTGTGGCAGTATATGTAAAATTACTTTTGTTTTATTTCCATGGTGCATTGGCATTTTACCATCAAGAAGAAGAAGAAGAATTTGTACAGAGATAATAATTAAAAAAGACATACTTAACCAATTAATAGCATTATCAGCTTGATTAATAACGTTGTTATCTACGGATTTGAAATCACATATGCACTAGTGCTCATTTCCCTACAACATGAGGGCAAGAAGAAACTGATTATAGGCTAGCTTACTAAAATGTAATTATGAGACTTTGAGAGTCATGTTACACCTTGTTGATGGGAAATTAAACAAAGAAGGATGTAATTATGAAATGAGTGATGTGAATAAAGGAGATTTTACCAATGTGGGTAACTGTAAGCAGGGGTATAAGAAACGGGCAAGATGGGGCTGGTATTCATTTGAAAAGAGTAGCTAAATAACCTCGGTATTGCAGAAAAATAATTATGGAGAGAAAGGAAATAGAGTGGGAAGAAGCTACATTGGAGTTTGAACTGAATATTAGAGACTGCCTTTCCTACCTGGGACTGGTAAAATTTTAGTCTAAGAGGAAGAGATAAAGACATCCTAAGTGAAGGACTAGGTTTGGTTGAGATTTTAGTTGAGTCTAAAACAGAAGTTCCTGTTAAAAAAGGAATTATTAGTAGGGCTTATAAATACTGCATGATACCTACAAGAATCAAGAAGAGGAGTTTAGACAAACCTTGGAAAAAAGAGAATGGAAGGACAATATACAAAGCAACAGTCAGGGCCCCAAAATCTGCAGCAATGTCTAAAAGGTTAGGATTTTTGTATGGAAATATTTGCATTTTGGTATTTTTATACCAGTGAACAGACTTCAGTGAATTTCTCCTCAGGAAGATAATTGGTGGAGGTGTGATGGGAAGGTGAAAGTAGATTAGGAACATGTTTTCTAGGAATGTAGTAAGTTGGCAGATTAAATTTCCTGGAAAACGCTATGTCAGAAGTATTGTAAAATGTAAATATAGAACCTGAATTATAAAGATATAGTAAGGGCCCTGCTAAGTTTAATGCTATTGGCTGACAAAAAAGCAGTTAGTAGAAAATGGAGATCTAAATCAAAACCAGTCATAAACAAATAATTGAATATTGTAAAGGAAATAAAAGAGTTGGAGGTGGAATCTTTAGAAAAGATAAGTAGCAAATTACATAGAAATAAATAGAATTTATGGGAGCAATAAATGCAGAGTAATGTTCAGGAGGAGGAGGAGTGAAATATAAGGGAAGGTAGGATTTGAACAATTTATGTAATGTTGAAATGAATGATGATTGTTAAATATGTATGTATATATATATATATATATATGTGTGTGTGTGTGTGTGTGTTTGTGTGTGTGTGATTAATGTGTAAAACTAATTTGTACAATCATTTTGTTTTATTTTCTGCAGTTGTATGTGTGCCAGTGTCATTATCTAAATACTTTGAATTTAATAGAGGCTTTTATAAAAAAAAAAAAAGATGTTAATAACAAAACACCAAAGGAAACAAGCAAATAAGATGCATTCTCTGTAGTGACCTGTACTTCAGTTACTGCAGGAGTAGTAGATATGATTTCTAAATATCGTCTTTTTTGGTCACCATATTACAGATTCTAAGATGTGTTGACAACACATTCCAATAAGTCTTATAGAAAGACTATCTGACATATAAGGGAGTTGTCCATGTATGCAAAAACAGTTAACCCCATAACACTGGATTTACTCAAAAATCATTAGTTAGTAATACCACAGTTCTGGATCTTAGGATAACTTGTTTTACAACCTGATACCAAATTTGTGGCAAACTTTTTGTTTACTAAATACTAATTAGGTATATGCTATATGTTTTAAGTACAGAGTGAAGTATTTAATATAATCCATGAAACACACTGTAATTAAAAAAATAGGCATCAGTGGACCTTGATTCTGGACAGTAATGCAGCCAAACAGAATTGTAAACTTTTTTTCTGGGTTAATTTCACAGTAATATGCTAAGTGCATTTGGGATATCATGTTCAGTCTACCACTACCACCAATGACCAAGACTTCAGAGGGGACAGTCCATGACTGAGGGGGTGTAAAGAATTGCTGGGAAGCAGTAGTTCCCTGAGAATGCAAACATTTTGAAAGTGACCTACTTATTTGAGGGAAGAAGATATTTTACACCTTTACACTGGGCCACCAATGTGGTCATAGTTAAGCACTGATAGGTTTAGGGGGTTCTCTCTCTTTGTGTTAAAATAGCTGATCCTTGGCTAGAATGCAGTTCACATGGTCACAGTATCCCCACTCTAAAGCTGGTAATTTGGGAACGGTGTTTGTGAAAGCAACTCATTTATTCTTACTTGATCAAAGTTTATGTTGGTTTGTTCAAACGCATTGAATAAATTATGGCAGGCATATTTTTTTCACGTGACCACAGTCAAACTGCATGTGTACCCATTTAAAAAGTTTGTATGCTGGGTGTGAGGAGTTTAGTCTTTGTATCAAAGCAGTTATTGGTGGATGGGGAAGTGACTTATGTGTGTGCATGAATCAAGTTAAATATATTGTTATGGTTAGAAAATATCTTTCTATTGTTATGGTTAGAAAATATCTTTCATTTGATCACAGTCAAAGAATTGAAGTGTATCTAGTCAAAAGGTACCAAGGAGTTTGTGTGTGTGTGTGTGTGTGTGTGTGTGTGTGTGTGTGTGTGTGTGTGTGTGTGTGTGTGTGTGTGTGTGTGTGTGTGTGTGTGTGCAAACATGTGATCTGCTGTACACCTGGTCACAGTAAAATGATTATGAGTGGAAGGAGTAGGTGTGTAAGTGAAACACACTGAATGTATTAATTTGAGTAGAATTTCTTTCACTTTGTCACTTTCCCAATCAAACGGAGGTATGGGGGGAGGATCCCTTTATGAAACTACTGAACACAACTGTCATCTGTCATTAAATAATTGTAGATCTGGATTCCCAGACAGTTGACATGGCTGCACTAAAAGATCAAAGGTACATCAGAATAAAATAGTTGTTCTGGGTGGAGGACAGGCTGACGTCCTGTCACTTGATCACCATGAAACATTCATGGATGTAGATCAGTCAGTGACAGTTTCTGTATGTGAAAAAACGAATATGGCAGCACCTGCCAGATTAGCATTTACAGCCTGCCACCCCATCAGACATTCAGAGCCATCTGCAAAAATTGCTTCAAGAAATGGTACATTCTGATGAAGAATACAGCGAGAGACAAATTTTAATCAGATTTGTTAAGCAAAAGCTCATAATTTTGTGCGATGTGGTACTCAGAGATGCTGTGAAATTCTTGCCCAATGTATTCTCTAGATATAGGAGTGTCAAAGAAAATGATGGTGCATGTGACACCTGCTTTAAAATTGTCAGAAGACATGCGTTATTTGAACATTGTCCGCATATGAGTGAGCAAAATGGCAGAGTCCAGAAACAGGACTAACAAGTAAGGTCCTTTCTGAGATGGTGCTGAGTACCTGAGTATTTAACAGGGGAATCTATGTGTAACTTTATGCTTGCTTAAGCATGTAGATAATGTTTTTGAGGTTTTTATTTTGTATTTATAGTCTACTTATAAGTGTTAATTATGCTTTATTTGAACTATTTGAGCTACAGGAGACCAAATATTCATTCCTTCCAACTGTTCCTGGACGATGGTTTAAAATTCTGCAGCAAGCATTATTTGGAAGCAGCTACTCAAAAGTGTTAAACAGTTTTATCTGTCATTATATACAATGATATTCAAGCTGCAGAAGGAGAATGTCCTTATGGCTTTATAACTGATCTTTTTTAAATGAAATGATTATGTCTGTGGTAACAGTGAAAAACTTTTAAAAGTAGCTCTGCTACCAGTCAAAGAGACCCTGCAAAGACATCTGATTGACTCAGCGATTATAAAAATACTTGGCTGCTTTGTGAGACTTAAGAGATAGAGGCTGTAGAGAAAAATACCTTTTTATCAATGATTTCATCAAGAAAAGAGTTATTAAAACTATTCAGAACAGTCTTAAACTTGGAACATCATGTTAAACAAATATATATAATCACAGAAGGTTTACCTGTAACCTCTAATAAAATAGTTAAAAATACAAAGGATTATGCTCAAGTCTCCAATCATAACCAGCTTTTTGTCTGTTCGAGCTGTGGGTGCTAAGGAATTCTCTCTCTCTCTCTCTCTCTCTCTCTGTCTCTCTCTCTCTCTGTCTCTCTCTCTCTCTCTCTCTCTCTCTCTCTCTCTCTCTCTCTCTCTCTCTCTCTCTCTCTCTCTCTCTCTCTCTCTCTCTCTCTCTGTCTCTCTCTCTCTCTCTCTCTCTCTCTCTCTCTCTCTCTCTCTCTCTCTCTCTCTCTCTCTCTCTCTCTCTCTCTCTCTCTCTCTCTCTCTCTCTCTCTCTCTCTCTCTCTCTCTCTCTCTCTCTCTCTCTCTCTCTCTCTCTCTCTCTCTCTCTCTCTCTCTCTCTCTCTCTCTCTCTCTCTCTCTCTCTCTCTCTCTCTCTCTCTCTCTCTCTCTCTCTCTCTCTCTGTCTCTCTCTCTCTCTCTCTCTCTCTCTCTCTCTCTCTCTCTCTCTCTCTCTCTCTCTCTCTCTCTCTCTCTCTCTCTCTCTCTCTCTCTCTCTCTCTCTCTCTCTCTCTCTCTCTCTCTCTCTCTCTCTCTCTCTCTCTCTCTCTCTCTCTCTCTCTCTCTCTCTCTCTCTCTCTCTCTCTCTCTCTCTCTCTCTCTCTCTCTCTCTCTCTCTCTGTCTCTCTCTCTCTCTCTCTCTCTGTCTCTCTCTCTCTCTCTCTCTCTCTCTCTCTCTCTCTCTCTCTCTCTGTCTCTCTCTCTCTCTCTCTCTCTCTCTCTCTCTCTCTCTCTCTCTCTCTCTCTCTCTCTCTCTCTCTCTCTCTCTCTCTCTCTCTCTGTGTCTCTCTCTCTCTCTCTCTCTCTCTCTCTCTCTCTCTCTCTCTCTCTCTCTCTCTCTCTCTCTCTCTGTCTCTCTCTCTCTCTCTCTCTCTCTCTCTCTCTCTCTCTCTCTCTCTCTCTCTCTCTCTCTCTCTCTCTCTCTCTGTCTCTCTCTCTCTCTCTCTCTCTCTCTCTCTCTCTCTCTCTCTCTCTCTCTCTCTCTCTCTCTCTCTCTCTCTCTCTCTCTCTCTCTCTCTCTCTGTCTCTCTCTCTCTCTCTCTCTGTGTCTCTCTCTCTCTCTCTCTCTCTCTCTCTCTCTCTCTCTCTCTCTCTGTGAATCTTGCCATCTACTTTGAGAGCACAAAAAAGAGGGCTATGATCATACCTCTCAATCTCTTATTGTCAGAAATTTGGACAAAGCCTAAAAGGATGGGGGGGGGGGGGTAAAATGCCCAAAAATAGGGACAGATTTTAAATATTACTTATACAAATTTAGAAAGTTGCTAGACTAACAGGATTTGTGTTATCATGCATTTTTCTGAGGGATATGAAGTCTGAAACTCAAATGTATGTCATTGTTTAGTAACTTTAACCTTCAGTGACTGGCCAGAAAAAACACAAATTTTATAAGGAACAGACCAAAAATACAAGGCAAAAATCTGGACATTCTGGAAAAATCTAGACAGTTAAGATTTATGATTATGATCACAGACCTGATTGTCATTCTTTATGTTATGCAATGCTTTATCCACTCCATATGCAACTTACAGAAAAAATCATAGGAACATGAAGTTCTTTACAGCTTTAACAGCTTCTGAGAACCAGTAAAACACTTAGACAAACAGTAAGTAGAAACAAATTGCCCCTCATAGAACTAATGGATTTAAAACCTGTTAGATACTTCATTCTGCCATACATTTTCTTATAAATGCAACAGAACAAAGCATATAACAGCTTTTAAAAGTTGCTTTACCTTCTGCTACTCTTTATACCAGTGTTCACTGTCTGTTTTTAGTCCCTAGGATGAGACCCAAACCTATCAGTGCATAAATGTCAGGCAAAAACAGCAAGATTGGACCACCACGGCTCTAAAATCCAGTATAAATTTATTCACAAAGTAAAACAGGATAAGCTCTTTCACGTGAACAACTCACACTTCATCAGATCTCACAAAAGAACAAACAACATAGTTTAAATAACAGTATATTGTGCCAATTAACTAAGATAACAAGCATCTACTAATCAATTTAAACCAAACCAATTAAAACCAATTAAAAATTAAAAGTCAACAAAAGCTAGAAGAGCTTTAAAGTGCAAGGCATAAAAAGCCATCGACCAAAAACTGCTTTCCTTATCTACTTAATAACAAATTAATTTATTCACTCAATCATTTAAGGGACTGTGCCTCTAGTGCAGGTTTTATGCTGACACAGTTATTGAGCCCAGGATAAATATGGGCACGTAATCTCAGAATCCATTTCAACTCAATGGACTCCAGATGATTATTTAAGTTACCCCCTCTCTTATTCTTGTGTACAAGCTGTAAAACCATAAAGTTAAAGCTATGTAAATTGTAGACGGCAACGTGCTTTGCCAAAGCATTCTGTAAGTGCATGTTCTTTATATCATAGAGATGATTATACATCCTATCCTTCAACCTCCTAGAGGTCTTGCCAACATAGAAGCAATCACAGCATTTACAGCTGGCAAGGTACACTAAATTACTACTATCGCAGGTGGCATTAAACCTGGGAAAAAAACTTGAAATTCAGGACAGAGTGACTAAAAAACTGTGTCGTAGATATCACATTACACATGTTGCAGTTTCCACAAGGAAAGGTACCAAGTCTTGAATCTCTCACACTCATAACATCACCAACATATTTGACTTTGTTATTACACAAAAGTCGTTTCAAATTTGAGCTGTTTCTATAGACAAAACATGGTGCCTCCCCAACTATACTGGCTGTAACAGGATCCACAGTAAGTATATGACAATGTCCATCATAACTGCATCTTCATTGGCATAAGTCATTGTGAAGCAAAGCCTATTTCCCCTGTAATGTTTACCCATACCACATACTGATGATCTGGGATTATCAAAGACCTCACTCTTAGCTCTATCTAATATAAACTTACTATAGCCCCTATCATTAAACAAACAATCTAAAAGATCCACTTGGGCATTCATCATTAGGGTCTTTACATATCCTTTTAATTCTATGGTATTGCCCTTTGACTATATTGAGAAAAACAAACCTGGGATGCATGCTACCATAGTGCATAAATGTCCTTAACAAGCAGCACTGCTAAGCACTGTTAAGACTAGGTCTTGGCTAGGGGCACCCTTGACAAGTTTATCATTTTCCCAGTTTTGAGTGTAATCACAGCACTCCATGCACTACAATTAGCTCATGATATCTCTGTTGCCTAGCTGACAGATTAATCTTTTAAGAAAATTTAGAAATTCACACTTAATCAAGCTTTGAAATCTGCTTCTGACTTGTGATTTTCATGGAACATTTGTGTTAGTTTTCCAAGTTATTAAACTGTATCCAAGATTCTAAAAGCAACAAAAGTACTACATACTTTTGTTTGGAAGAATACCAGGCTTCACTCTTTCCAATTTTCTACAACATATAGGTTCATAGATGTTTACTAGCCTAACAACCACAAGGGCCTTTTTAAGCCTAGCCATGCATTCCAAATCTCTGACAAGTTCTGATACCCTTGATAAGTGTAAGCATGGGCCTGGGAGATGAACCATTTAAAGGTTACCTGTGTCCATTAGAAACATAGGTGTCAAACCAGTTATGAATTTCTGGTTCCCCATCCAAATCTCCAAGTTGCACTTGAATTGGATTAGGAAGGAACTCTGCTTCACATGGATGGGGAGCCTGTTCCATAGATGGGGTAGTCTCTGTGATACATACCTATCTCTCCAACAGATCCTATTTATATCACAGGCAAGGTTTAAGTCTTTAGAATGGATAATTCTGGTACTATTTGCTTTGTGGATGTGTAGGGGGTCCATCACAATGGGGTCTGACAATGCTCTGTATGCCAGGCATAGATCTCCCCTCAAAAGCCTGTAGGAGATAGAATACAGGGATAGGGCCTTGAGGCTGTCTGCATAGGACATATTGCTTACACTCTGTATTCTTTTAGTGAGGCACCTCTGTGGACATTCCAGTTGTTGGATATGCCTAGTTAGGTACAAACCAAAGAGGCATTGTACTCAATAATAGGTCTGATGAATGCCAAATACAGTGGAAAAATTACTTCATTGGACTTAGATGCCATACCTTTGTTTATAAGTTGCGCAACATAGAATGATTTCCTCACCACTGTAGACACATGATGTTCAAAGGCTAGATTACTATCTATGTGTGTCCCTAAGTCCCTGACTACTGGGTCAACTCTAAGGGCTATGTTGTTAGTATGATAGTTACCAGGGATGGATGACTTCCCAAAGGATACTGTTATGCATTTTTTAGCATTTAGTTTTAGTCCATGACTCTGACACCAGTTGTTTATCTGTGTCACCCCCTCCTGGAGAACATTTGTGTCAGTGTGAGATTCAATGACAGCTCCTAATTTGTAATCACCTGCGAATTTAGTCAGCCAGAGACCACTGACTTTGGCCTTGACTTCTGAGAAGTAAATGCCAAAAAGGAGCGGTCCAAGGACTGATCCCTGAGGGGTTCCACTTGTGACTGGCCTCTTTGTAGAGGTGGACTCCCCAGTTCTAACTTCCTGGGTCTTGTCTTTGAGCCAGTTGGCTATCCACCGGGTGACATATGGGTTTGTACCTAACCTCTTGAGTTTGTCAACAATGCCCAAGTTTGGTATTGTGTCAAATGCCTTGGCCAGGTCAAGATAGGCAGTGTGAACAATTTTGCCGTCATCCATTGCTTTGGTGACCTTCTCAAAGAAGTCCACCAGGCTGAGTAGGCATGATCTGCCCTTGATGAAACCAAAATGGTTTGCGTCCAATATCTGCAGGTTTACTATATCTCTGTTGATCATCTCCATGATAATTCTTTCCATGGCTTTACATGTAAGACTAGTGAGACTTATGGGTCTGTAGTTTCCAGGGTTGGAAGATGGCCCACCTTTGTGCAGTGGGATGACTGTTGCCTTTTTCCATTCATGAGGCACAAAGCCTGTTTGGGGGCTACAGTTAAATAGTAATAACAGAGGCCCTGATATGTCATGTTTCATGCTATTTAGAAGGCATCCTGGATATTGTCTGGGCCCACTAATGTAGAGTTGTTGGTCTTAGAGAGAGCATTAAGGACCTGTTCCCTAGTGATAGTAGGGGGAGTTATATTTTATGATATTTCCTGAGGGAAGGTTGAGGGGGAGAGAGGAGTAAAGTTGGAGCTGAATTTATCAGCCAGGAGGTTTGCTATATCTTCTGGTTCAGTATAGGTGGCTCCATTTACAATGAGCTCTGCACACAACAGTGTTTTGCCTTTGAGGTTGCACACATAGCTAAAGAATGCTTTGTGGTTTTCCTTGGCCTGGGAGGCCAAACTTACTTCAAATTTGGCTTTGGTAGACTTTATTTATCCTCTGCATTGTTTGTTTAGTTTGATGAGAGTGCTTTTATCCTGCTGGGTGCTGCACCTCCTAATTTTTGCCATGATTTTCTTCCTCCTGTTATACATCCGACTGATTTTGTGATTCCACCAGGGGGGCTTGTTTTTTGAGTTAGTTCTGTAGTTTTTCCTGGTGGGTACAGCTGACTCTATGCAGCTATTAACATGCCTGTGCAGGGTTTCTGTAAGCAGTTCTACACAGGCAGAAGCGTTCTCAGGGTTTATGAGGGCTTGACATTTTCCCAGGTTCTCACTTAATAGCAGGAGGTTAGCCTTAGTATAGTCCCTGAATATTCCCAGCTTAGCTGGGAGTCTAGGTTTTATTTTTACTTCAAAAGAGACCATTTTGTGGTCTGACATTACCAGGGAAGACATTACACTAGTGGTGTGCAGCATTCTCACATATTAGTGAGGACCAGAGCCAGTATGGTTTCACCCCTGGTTGGTGTATTGACTATCTGGTCCAGGGAGTTTGTGTTCACAAAATCCAGGAATCTCTGTGCATGTACATTTGGTGTCATATAGGATTCTCAGTTAATAGTGTCACCCATGAATATGGTATTTGGTTGGATGGTTAGTGTTTCTAATGAGTTTAAATGCATGGCATGAGTTTCCTGGCTCATAAAGGGGGACCTATAGCTTGCAAGGAAGTGGTATTGGATTTTGCCTATGGTGATTTGAACATGGACTAAATGTGTGGAAGGCATTATAACCCTGCACTGTTGGTGTGCTGTCTGCTGCTTTAAACCACATCTCAGAGAGAACATGTACTCTCTAAATATGTCCAGTTTCTAACAGAAAAAAATAATTTCAAACTGAAATAAACTGCTGTTTATATAAACATAATTATGTGCTGCTTTTTAATAAATTATAAACAGGACAGCATTTGTTTTAATTTATTCAGTTCCCTTGTATACCCCAGTTTCAAAGTGCAAACATTCAAGAAATGTATTTCACTTTATATTAATAGTGTTTTCATTATATTTTTTATAAACTTTAACTGAAATGTTTGTATGATTAAGTTTGAGGTATTTATTTTTTTACCTTTTAAAAAGGTAATCTTAAACATGGCGCAGTTAATGAGAGCCTTCATTGTTTGTGTGATATAGGAAAACATAAATACTTTAGCTGTACTATTTTGTTTTTTCTTTGCAAAAATGATTGAATTTACATACACCCTTTTATTATCTAGCTTCAAAATGATGGGGGAGCTGAAGCCAACACTAGCACTCACTGGGTAAGGTCTCTGTTACACAGTTTTTATATTAACTGAAGGGTTAAAGTGTAGTGACAGGCCCTTCCAGCATCTTTCTTGTCCGGTAATAGGAGCTGTTTGCTGTAAACTTGGGTGGCTTTGAGGGCATCGTAGTCGGTTTCTTTTCCTTATTATTTATTTATTTATTTATTTATTTATTTTTGAAAGTGAAATAAAACCATTTTCTAAAATATCAAGTGAAATATCATCGTTAAGGAACATACCAGAGTGGACCGTAAAAAGTATGACTGGCCACATTTCTGAGTCCCTCACTCCAATATTAGTACCCTTTCTGATAATGTTAGATTTGAAGTTAAAATTTCTGGTGTCCTATGAAATGATGTGGAGACTGCTGGTTATAGTGTTGAGGTTGGATTAAGCTTTCTTTCCCCTCTGCCCTCTCCCAAGTATTTATCTCTGTTCTTTTCCATTTTTTGCATTTAATTTCTATAGTTAATAAGAAGATAATATAGTTTAGGTTCCTAGTTCCAGGGTAGTGCAGTATAAATGTGATATCCTTACACTGTTTTATGTAATCAGGAGAAATACACACAAATGCAACTTTAAGTATAATTGTATTATCTGTAAAATGTAAAACAAACTTTTGAAAGAAAAAAAAAAGCAAATAAGGGGCATCTTTAGCTTATCCATCCATCCTCAATCCATTTTTCCTAATTATGCACATGGGATCAGGTGCTCACTTCAACAGTGACACTTATCTAGAGCCAAGGTTTACACCACAGGTGGCTAGCCTGACCATGGCTTTAACTTATAGATAGGTTCATAGATTCATACTAGGCTAACTGCCCTTGCGAGCCATTTTAAGCCTAGCCAGTTATCCCTTGTGAGACTCGAACCCTGAATCTTGTGTTTGTAAGGCAAACACCTTAACCATTAGGCCACCCTCCCAAAACTTACTTTATCCTCTAAGACATAATAATTCTATGGTGGCAAATAGGCTACTTTGGAATGATTGCCACCTAGCTCTTCTTCATGTCTAGCTACACAAGGAAAACTTGAATTTACTTCCGTTACAGGAAATTTGATGTATTTAGTGTCAGTCTGAGGGTCATTATCAGGAGTACTGGTGTCATTAAATGTGTGCAAAATGTACATGTACCCACACCATGCAAAAGGCCTTATGCATTCAAAGTTTGCTGTCAGCAATAGTTACAGGAAAGGAAATAAATGGCTAGTTTATTCTGGCTACCACCAGTTGACTTCACAGACTGCATTTAATTTTTTTAATGGCTGTAAGAATATTACAAAGATATATGTTACTTGAAAAAAGCCACTCCCATGTCCCTAATTATTTCAAATAAGTCAATGTGATCTCTTGTCACCTTGCTGTCAAATACTTTCAGTGAGACTTGAGTCATCAAAAAAAAGTTACTAAAGTCAATCAAACTCATCAAAACTTTCTACAGTTGAAGCATTTGTCCCCATGTACCCCACACATCTGTAATTTAAACATACTATCCAGGCCATGCAGCATTGGGGGCAAAGGAACAATTATTTTTCAAATAAAACCAAATACTCCGACACCCCCAGGGCTGGGCAGCTTCTGACTTTGAATACGTAATTAATAGGTTCCTAGGTAAGTACTAGGCTAGCTGCCCTTAAGCCTAGCCAGTTTCCACTTAGTGAGAATCAAACTCTGTACCCTTTTACTATGATGTAAACATCTTAACCATGATGCCAACCCCTTGAAAGTTTAAACTGAATCATCTGTGACTTTTCAATGATTAATTGGAAATCAAGAGAAGTAGTGAAGATGAGATGACATTTTCCAATAAAATGTTTAAATGGTGAGTTAACAGTGCTCAAAAATGAAACAGGATGGAAAGAAAAAACAAAAGGAAAACCTTGAAAGACAATTAGATTACACAAATCAAGACTTTCTACTGACAGCACCAGAGAACTCTGTGCAGAACGCTTGATGGTCTGTGGACTTTGTCTCTCATCCAAATGTGGGGCAACAAAATTTATGTGACATGAAAGGGAGCTTTTCCTCTAAATCCAGACTTCACTGGTAATTACCAAAGCTGTCTGTGATAGCATTAATACCTGATGTAGGCACACAAGCTATTTGACTTTGAACAAGGAGGCTACAAGCTGGAACTCTGGTGCAGAATGGTGTAATGATGGTGGTGATGAGAATTACCCATCTTAGGTGGTATTAGAACAGCTCACAGATTTCCATTAGTAATTCTGAAAACAACTAGACAGTATGATGATTGGTCTTTGTCTTAACATTTTCTGAATTTCGTGGATCCTTAGCTTATACTTGGTCCGCATTTCCCCAGAAGATGTACAAAAAGAGAGGACTTCCAAGATGGCTGCACATTGAGTAACAGCCTAATTCTAGTCTTCCCAGTGTGTAAACAGAATCTCAGCAGAGAAGGCCAGTAGACTTGTGTTTATGGGTAAATGTCAGTAACAGGCTACGAAGTGTACTGCTTGGATGCTGGGAATAAAGAAATACACAGGACCTGAAAAAAAATCAGCTACAAAAAGTGAAGAAGAAACACTGACTTGGGAAAGTTCTGCAGCTGTTCAGCAAAAAGCAGTGCAACTTCCAGACATGAATTCCAGTAACTACAGGAAGATATAAGACAACTGCATACAGACCTGGTTAAAATAAATGGAGTATATCAACACAAACAACAAAAGGCTGAAAAAATAGGAGAAGCTTTAAACAAATTTTTCAGATGAAGTGATAAAGCTGCAAAAATCAGAGGTCAAAATGAAGAAAAGGCTGGCTGAATATGAGACTGCCAAGGAACAGATGTTTAAAAAAATAATAGAATTAGAGGAGAGAGCATGTAGGGAAAACCTGAGATTTTCAGCTGTCCCAGAGAAGCTGGAAGAAACAGACTGCATCATTAATTTTATGAATGTACAGATAAGCAACTGGACTGGTATTCCACAAAAGGAGTTGTTAGTTGAAAGGATACTTTGTGTGTATGCTCAAACCTGGCTATCAGAAAGTTACCTGGACCTTTAATAGTAAAGAAACAATCCTACCAGCAGAAGAAGTTGATTTTGACAAAATTGTGATTTATTCTTTTATTTATTTATTTATTTTACATTTGTTTACCGGGATAGTCCGACTGGACACATGTCCATTTACAGCGGAGGCCCGGGGAGAAAAGCTCCACATTCAGTACAGAAAAAGCAAATAGCTGTACATATGATAACAATATGATCATCTATATAGAAGAAAAAATTGGACAGTAGATAAAAGTACAACTTTCTATGGAAACAAAAATTGACACTAGATAAACATATAACTGACTATAGACATGAATAGAGACAACATATAGAAACCAACTAGTGTAAGTTTAACATGATCTAGTATAAATATTTGAAACTTCAGCAGAAAAGAAAAAAAAAATCCTGATACTGTGGAATATTTACAGTAGGTATAATTGGAAAAAAGAAGCTGTCTGGGGTGGTAAAAACAGTGAGGTTAGGTAATGCATGGACATAGCCAGGAATTCATTAGGTGCGATTTAAGTGAGTTTTTGAACAGCATGGTAGTGGAGGCAAAAGTTAAAGCAGGTGAGAGATTATTCCAGGATTTAGCTATGTTATGGGAGAATAGTGCTTTACCTGCAGTGTTGTTTGCCCTAGAGATACTTAGGAGTGATTTTTCAGTGGAGCGAAGGGGACGATTTGATTTGTAGAGCATGAGTAGGTTACTTGGTGCTGGGGTTCTATCAGGGTGTCTCACAATATTATGGGCAATGATTAGTTGTTGGTAATTGAGTAGTTGGGGAAATTCTAGCCATTGTAGTTCCCTTAGAGCTTGTAAGTGATGTGTTCTGAAGATGGAGTTATTAACGATCTTGGCAATTTTGTTGTGACATGTCTGAAGTCTCGCAAGATCATGTTTTCTGATATGGGTAAGGATTGGTGCCACATACATTAGAGTGGACAATAGATGGGTTTGGGCTAGGGAGATTCTCACTTGTTTTGAGAGAAAGTTTTTGTGTCTGTATAGTGTTCCCATTTTTTATGGACTTTTTTGATGGTTTGTGAAATGTGGACATCAAAGTGTAGTTTTTTGTCTATTTCTACACCCAGGAGTTTGGTGTGATCAGTGGGGGTGATGATAGTACCACTTTTGGAGGTGATTGAGAAGGATAGAGGGGTAGGTATAGATTTATTGGGGGTGAAAAGAACCAATTTAGTCTTTTTGGGGTTTTGGATAAGTTGGATATGAGTAATCCAACTTTCCACTGAGCTAAAGGAATCCTGAGTGAGTTGTAATGTGGTAAGTGAGGGTGCAGAGCAGATAAGAGTTGAATCATCTGCATACTGTATGAGTGTAGCAGGCTGGGTGGAGGTATGAAGATTGTTAGTGAATATCGAGAACAGAAGAGGGCCTAATATTGAGCCTTGTTGTACACCTATGGTTGTTGGAAGTAGAGGAGATAGTATACCTTGCCACTGGATAGACTGCTGCCTATCTGACAGATGACTTTTAAACCAGGCAATAGTTGGAGGGGCAAAGGCTAGAGAGGCAAGGGAGTCTAGGAGTAGAGAATGTGAGACCATGTCAAATGCTTTCAAGAGATCTAAGAATGTAGCAGATACAAATTTGTTGTTGTTTCTGTGTTGGTTTACCAGGCTAGTAAAAGAGAGAACAGCAGGGGTTGTGCTATAATGTTGCAGGAAGCCATGTTGTGTGGAGGAGAGAAGGTTGTGTGAGTTCAGAAATTTTATTACTTGAGAGTAGTTTAGATAAGAGGGATGGAATGGCAATTGGATGATAATTAGATAAATTGTAGGAATTGCCACCTTTGTGAAGAGGAATAATATATGATACTTTCCATAATTGAGGTATATAGGCTTCCTGTATGGAGCGATTTATAAGGATGGACACAGGGTAAAATATGGATTCAACAGCTATTTTTTAGGAAGTTTGCACGGAGTTTGTCTTCAGCAAGAGTGGTAGGTTTCAGTTTTAGGAGGACTTTTTTAATAGTAGAGGTAGGAACAGATGAGAGAGTAAAGGAGGGGATGTTATCCGGGTATTTTGTTGGGATGTCCGAAAGTTTGTTTTTGGATAGTTGGGTGGATAAAGTTAGGATAGATTCTGTAAAGTGTTGATTAAATTTGGAGGCTATGTCCTTATTATTGTTGGTGGAGGTGGGAGTTGGGGTGGTGTTTTTTCCTGGTTTTAACAGAGAGTTGATAGTGTGCCAAAACTTTTAAGGGTCTTTTGAGTGTTTATTTTGGGTAGCAAGGAAATAATTCTGTTTATCCAGTTTGATTTGTTTCTTGGCCTGATTTCTGAGTTGTTCATAGTTTTGTTTGGATATATTAGTGTTTTCTCTTTTCCAGAGCCTTATCTCTTGACTTCAGTAGGGCTCTTATGTCCCTACTTAGCCATGGTGCATAGTTTGGTTGATAGTAGAGTGTTAAGTGGTCCTGAGTTTGGGTGTATGTCTCCTGATGTAAGTAGTTTCTTTGTGATATACACTATATATTTAATAGTGTGTGTTACTTCTGTGTTGGATTTAAGTGATATTTTTCTACTGTAAGAAGTGGTTATGTGAAACTTATATATGTGTAGTACTGAGTTGTCTTTAAATAACGTGGCAGTGATAGGGAAATCTGAGGGTGTGTTTTATTTAGTGTAAGTATGTGTTGTATGGAACGCAGTGTTTTCTAATTTTTTTTAGTATGAATGATTGTGATGTAGGTTAGGTATGTGTGTAATAGAAAGAATTCCTAATCTAAGATGCATTTTTTTGTGAGAGTGATAGTTGGATACTGTTGGTGTTGTGGTTTGAGTGTGGTGGGAAGTGTGAGGGTATGCAAGTAGGTACTATGTTTGTTTTAGTGGAGAGAGTTAGATGAGATGAGGGTGTGGGTGGAGAAAAGGGATGTGAGGTTGTTGATTGGAGGGAAAGTGTTGTCAGGTGATAACGGGTTGGGAATAAAAGCAGGAGTAGTGGGGGGTGGGAAATGGTTCTACTAGCACTAGCTTTTGAATGATAGAAGTACAAAGTAGTAAAAGTAGGAGATAACAGATTGTTTGTAGAGAATGACTAGTCATTGTACAAGGCAGAAGGGAAGAAAATGTATTCCACTATTCAGGGAATGTTGAGATGCGGGTGTGAGATTCAAACTGCTGTGCCCAACTGTCTTCAAAATATTCTTCCGTGGAGGGACAAAATCATTTTTTGATTAAGTACATGCTAATGAGGAAATAAAAAAGTTTGCCCAACAAAAAGTGAGCTGTGTAACAGAAAGAGGTTCTGCTTCTTGTTCTTCTGGTAATAAAGACCAAGACAGACTGTACCTGTGAAACGTTTTCCAATGTTTCAATGGAGAATGTTGGAGTGAAGAAAGGGAGCATGAGAGTTGACTAGAATAATCAAGAGTACATTGGAAATGAAAAAGAGACAGGATTTGGGAGATGGAGATGAACAGTAATAAAAACAATAACTTAATGTGGGATTGCAATGCAATAATTGTATGTATGAAATATGATAGAATGAGAAAATCTGGAAATAGTGGAATTTTTTAGAATGTCTTGTTCTTGTGGGGGACTCTAAAGTATATGCCCTACTTCATTTCATTAATATTCCAAAAAATGCGCTGGGGAGGGAAGATGTGGGAGAAAGTTAACTGTAAGTAAAGACATTTTTATTTCTTATTAGCAGTATTTTTGTGGTGTATGTTTTTCTTTCCTTGCTGTAAAGTAAAGTTTTATCTATTTTTATATTATTTTTAGTGTAATGGGGATTGTAAACAGGTACTACTGTTCTTTTTTTTTTTCCTTTTCTTTCTCCCTTCTCCCTTTCTTCATGTTCAGTTTTAAAAAATGTAGGCAATGCAATGAAAAAAAACCTGGTTAAAATAGCATAACAAAAGAAAAAAAATGTGTTTTTTCCCATTCTAGCATGGAAAGATGACTGGATAAAGGACCTTAGTTTGATTTAGTAACAAGTTTTAAGAGTAGGCAAGTAAATGAAAAAGAATATTGAATATTGTGAGGCTTTTTCCTAGCAAGTACATGTATGCTCAGTAGAAATTCTGCAGCTGGTCTTCATGTTTCCATGGGAATAATCTGATAAAGAGAAACTGGCTGCCTGGTTCAAGTGTCTCCATGGAGACAATCTGGTAAAGAGGAAACTGGTTACAGTGTGGTGAAGAGTAATTGGCTGAAAAAAAATGAAAAGAGAAATTGGCTAGGAGATAATGTTCTCTGAAAGCATTCAAGGGTTTTCCCAGCTGGGAGAGCTATAAAGAAAAGACAAAACCAATTAGCAGTTAGTAGAAGCACAGGCTGCACTATGTGTCTTAGTGGGTTACCTTTAGTTCATCGAATGGCCACACCATCAAAACCCACTGCATCTTCATGGCATAAAATCGAAATCTGGAGAGCCGACGTTCCCCACACGGTAAGTAACCATTTGGCCATAAACATGAACTTTGCCCCATACCCCCATGGTAGTGCATTCTCAGAGTTGGAATATTAAGTAAGGAGGTGTGGGGGTGAAGCAACCATGTAGGGGCGTGTGGGGGGCATAGCCCCCCCCCACATCTGTGTTTTTGTTTAAATGGTAGATTAAGACTTCTGGATGGCCAAATGGTTACTTACCATGAGGGGAACGTCGGCTCTCAGGTTTTCGATGTTATGCCATGTCGATGCATTGGGTTTCGATGGTGTGGCCGTTCGAGGAACTAAAAGTAACCCGTCTTAGCATGTTTAATCATTCTTTTAGGTTAACTCACGTCTGTAAGTGTAGCTATCAATATGGGACTTTTGTTCCTCTTAGGAAGGTAAAACTTCAGTTTTTTAAGATGTGCATGGTTTAGGTTTTAGGGGGGTGTTGGGGTGTATTTTTTTGAAGGGCTTTCAAATAAAACAAAAAGTTTTGTAAGATGTGACATAGGCTCAAATGGGTATGACAAGAAACAACTGCATAAAAGTTCAACCTGTTAAACAATGTATTCATGTAACAAAAAAGCTGGAGCTGGACATGTAACAAAAAGGTGTTATACTTCAAAGGTGGGAATAATAACTTTTTAATGCAGTAATGCTTTCTGTAATGTCTTTAAATGTCAATGGTCTCCCAGATAAATACTAAAAAAAGAGTAGTGAATTATATTAAAAAATGTAGAGTGCAAATAGTTTTGTTACAGGAGGCACACTTAGAAAAACTGAACGTGAATTTGATAAAGAAAGATTTTCAGGATGGTTATTCAGTGGAATACTTGGGACAAAGGAAAAGAGTTGTATTTATGTTAATTGCAAGTGGAGTTCCAATAGTATTAGAAGATGATACAAAAGGTAATAATGGCAGATTTGTAGTGCTAAGGGGTTACAGGCAAGGGATGAGGATTACACTGGCATGTATTTACATGCCACCTAAAATTCCTGTAATGAAGCTTAAACAATTCTGGGAGAAACAATCAGTTTTTAGCAAGGAATATTGCTTATAGGTGGGGAGGGACTAGGATGTGATTTGCAACACTGAAGATGTACCTGGGGGCAAGAAGGGAAAGTATAACAAAGCAGGGTAGATTTCTGAAGAAATTTTTGAACATATTTGCCATGGAAGATGTGAATTCAGTAATAGTTCAGAGTGAATTTATATATTATTCCCCAAAATACAAAATCTAGGCTACACTAGACAGAATTTACATTTCACAGGAATGTGTGCATTTAATTGAAGGTCTTGATACACACCTAATAACTATTTCAGATTGTGCACCAATAATAACTAAAATAAAAACACAGGGTAATGAAATAAAAATGACACAACCTATCTGTTGAAAAGAGAGGAATGTATGGAATGGGTAGTGGAGATTATTCAGGAACTACTAGAGAGGATAGAAATTTCTTCTGAAAATATAACTAGGGAGTGGGATAAAATTAAGGTGGAGTTTAAAAATAGGGTGGAAGTAAAATAAAGGGAACTATGGTTAAGAAGTAACAAGAATTATTTAGTGGGACTGACAAATGTTAAAGTATTGCAGAACAGAGGGAATCTCAAAGAACAAGAAGAGGATCAACTGTAGAATGCTAAAGAGAAAATAAGGGATTACCTTGATGATATGTATGAGCTTGGAAAGATTGCTGTTAAGCAGCTGTGTTTTGATAATAACACTAGAGCACAAAAACGTTTAGCACAATGACTCAGGCAACAGAAAGCAGAAAGAGCTGTCACCAAGCTTAGGGAGCCTATAACAAGGAAGGTAACAAGAGATCCTGTAAAGGTATTAGAAATATTTTGGAAATTCTATGAAATTCTATGAAAGTCTGTATAAAGCAGAGAAATGTGGAAATCAAGAAAAGGTACAAATGGAAATATTTATGAAAGAATTAAATATGCCAAGGTTAGAGGTAGATAAGGCTCAATTACTAATGGTTAGGATAGGAGGAGATGAGACAAAAATTGTGATGTGTAACCAATCTACAGGAAAGTCCCCTGGAGTAGATGGTATTCCTGTGGAAGTTTGGAAGCTCAGATCTGGAAGGTTTTGTTTAACAGTATTTTAGGAGGAGAAGTACCAACATCATGGAAGAAAGCAGTGGTAGCTGTAATACCCAAAGAGGGTAAAGATCCATCAGATCCAGCTTCATTCAGGCCCATTTCAATACTAAACTCCCTCTAACTTAAACCACATGCCTAATCTACCTAATAATCACCTGGAATTTAGCTTCCAACCAATATCCACCAGTTTTATCAAAACACTTCTAAAAAACTAAAACCTACCACCCTCACTGCTGACCTCCTTCCTGCAGAATACCTACAAATAGCTGTAAATGCCATTGCATATCCCATATCTATCCTCATCAACAGAACCTTATCCAAAAATGCTATCCCCTCCCTCTGGAAAATATCTCGCGTCATCCCACTCCATAAAGGTGGTAGCTCCTCAGACATATCCAACTATAGACCCATTGCCATTCTTTCCCCACTAGCCAAAATAATGGAGAAATGTGTACACAAGCAACTAATGCAATACCTTACACAGAATAACTTACTATCCAACTCCCAGCATGGTTTCAGGCCATACCACAGCATCACCTCAGCCCTCCTTTCCTTTACTACTGCCATAAATCAAAACAGGAATGACAATAGGCTAACCTCTGCCCTCTTTCATGACCTATCAAAAGCCTTTGACATAGTCAACTATGAACTTCTCATTCTTTCACTAAAATTTGTTTCCCTCAACAAGCCTGCTATCCAGTGGTTCCAGTCCTACCTGACTGGTAGACAGCAGGCAGTACTATGGCAGGGCAAACTCTCCAGCCAGTTACCTCTCACACTTGGTGTCCCTCAAGGGTCCATACTAGGTCCACTACTCTTCTCTGTTTTTATCAACAACCTCCACACTGCTATCCCTAAAGCCACCTGCATTCAATACGCAGATGATTCCACTCTCATCCGCTCAGCCACCTCCCCATCCGACTTGCAAATCTTAACCCAAAATACATTTAACACTATCGAATAACAGGCTCACCAACCAACGCCTACTTCTGAACCGCAATAAAACTAAACTTCTACTCTTCTCTCCCACTAGTAGATACACCACACTTTCATTCTCTGACACATCTAACAATGGTACCACTATTTCCCCAGATAATCACACCAAACTGCTAGGGGTTATCATAGACAATAACCTCAAATTTGACCTACAGGTCAACAAAACCATACAGACCATCAATAAGAAGCTTGGATCACTGTATAGAAACAAGACATTTTTAACCCCATTGGCTAGGACTGCAATCACCCGATCACACCTACTCTCTACTCTTTTATATGCCTCGCCTGTACTCTCAAACCTCAACAAATCCGAACTAGGTAAGCTGTCCCATAGCTACAATCATATTGCCAGATTCGCCACTGGCTCCACTTATAGAACCCACCACTGCCAGAACCTTAAACAACTAGAGTGGCTAGAACTGACCAGCTTAATTCAATAGAATCAACTCTTAATAGAGCACAAAATTTTGTACCACCCTGAGGATACCCCCTCACTTAAAAATATTATTAAGCCATATAGCAACCTAAGATCCCTACGGTCAGCCGATAAACTACTGGTCCAAACCCACAAAGCTAATAACTCTGCTGGTGAATCCCTGTTTGCCAACTTCATTGGCAAAACCTGAAATTCGTTGCCAAACTATATAACCCTACAATCCTCCAAAAGTCCCTTAAAAAAAACAGTATCTCAAAGTGAATTGGCTATGCCCATGTACCAACCCTGATTAAGTTATAAACTAAAAGCATATTCTGCAATTATCATAACTTGTAACTACATCACCAAGCTCTGCTTCCAATCTGATGTCTCTTACGTTTAATTGTCTGTCCATGAGAATTGTGAGTCCCTTCTAGGGAACACTACTAACCCATTGTATATAATCACTTTGTTTTTATAATTGTTTGCTAACTTCTGTGTAATCTATGCAAGTTTGTCTATGTGGAGCTTTTCTCCCCGAGCCTCCGCTGAAAATGGACATGTATCCAGTCGGACTATACCGGTAAACAAATGTAAAATAAAATAAATAAATAAATAAATAAATAAATTATAAAGTGTTCATGTCTAGAATGGCTAAAAGAATGACACAAGTAATGCCAAAACGAATAGATATGGATCAATGTGGTTTTGTGGTGGGGAGGCAAACATTTGACAACATTAACAGAACATTGATGATCCAGAGGGAACCAAAATGTAAGAAAATACCATTGTTGATGGTGGGTCTTGATGCAGAGAAAGCATTTGACAGAGTAAGCTGGGACGTCATGAGCAGGGCAGTGGAAGCATTTGCATTTCTTGAAAAAATTATAAGGTTGATTAGGAGGTTATATAAGGGGTTGGTGCCACAGATTAAAGTGGGTGAGGTCTTCTCTGATAGTTTCTGCTTGAGCAGAGGAATCAGGTAGGGGTGTCCTCTTTCCCCTTTGTTATTGGCATTATATTTAGACCCACTGGCAAAGAAAATAACGGACATAGAAATTCAAGGCTGTGATTGGTATGGTAATCAAAAAAAGCTGTCTATATCTGCAGATGATATTATTTTATACCAGAGAAAACCAGAAAGAAACATTACAGTGTTGTGGAACATTTGGAGACAGTTTCAAATCTTTTTGGGGTACAAAACTTATGAAGCTAAAACAAAGGCAATAGCAGCAAATTATGTACCCACACACAAATTGGTTCAGCAATGTCCATATTTATGAGGACATGATAAAATCAAGTATTTAGGAATATTGATTAAAAATTATTCTGGTGTGGCAGCTAAGGATATGTGGGAAGAGACTAAACAAAAGATAATACAAAAACTGAGAAAATGGAAGCTTTGTTATATGGGTATGGATAGTGTTTTTAGTCCCTTTAGTCTTATACACAGTTCAGGCATATTTTTATCAACCGGAGAAGTTATGGATAGCAATTAATAAAGAGCTGAAGGACTTTATCTGGGAGGAGAAGATGACAAGAGTCAAGTGGGATAAGCTGATATTTCCAGTAAAACAGGGCGGGTTAGGATTACACAATTTGAATGGGTATTTCAGAGCTACACAGTTAAGGCTGCTATGCATAGCACAAGCAGAAAATTGTAATTTAAAATGGAAAGGGATGATGTTGAAATGGGGGGATCTCAAGAAACAAAGAGAGACTGAGATTTTGGATGCAGGCCTTTAAGGAGAATAACCGTAATCATACAGAATATTATATCCATAAAGTAGCAGAAAGTATTCTAAGAACTAAGCTAACACAGGAATGGAGAAAAGAGATTCTGTCGATAGGGATGGCTGCAATTAGGGATACAGACAATAGGCAAGAGAGGGCTAGAATTTGTTGTAGAAAACTGGTAAAGGAACCAAGGTATTGGGAGAAAATAACTAGAGAGGGAAAGGTAATAGAATGGGAAGAGGCCAAGAATTTATTTGGACTGCAGGTTAGAGACTGCCTTCCCTATCAATGATTGCTATCAGAGTACAGGCAAAGAAAAAAGCATAAGGGCATCCTGAATGAAAGACCAGCACTGATAGAGTTTTTAGTAGAATCTAGAACAGAAGCTGCATTAAAAAAGGAATCATTAGTAGAGTATATAAAATATTGCATGATAACTATAATAATCAGAGACGGTTAGAAAGGATTGGGAAGAGAGGCTGGGTAAGCAAAGAAACAATGGAAGGATATACATGTGTCTCCCAAATATGCAGCAAAATATTGTGGGAAGAAATGTCCAGGGAATTGTTATGGCTAGGCTTGTATAGGCCCTAGGGCCGATAGCCTAGTACCAACCTATGAACCTATAAAATCTAGAAGATTTAGGATTTTTGCTTGGAAATATTTACATAGATATTTTTATATCCCAAGTAGATTCCACAGAATTTTTCCTAAGGTCAACAGCAAATGTTGGAGGTGTGATGGGGAAGAAGGAATTACCTGGGAACATATTTTCTGGGAGTGTGGTGGGTTGTCGAACATTAAGGATTCCATGCAGGATGTTGGAGATCCTGGGTGGGTGGATCGGTGCGATGAGGGAGATGAGTTTTCTGAGCTTTGATATAGAATCGGAATTGCCTAGACATGGTAAGGCCTTGCTGTGTCTAACTATGGTGGCTGCCAAAAAAGCAATTACTAGAAAATGGAAATCAAAATCTAAATCAAATATATTGGAAATAGTGAATATAGTAACAGAGATAAAACAACTGGAAGTGAGATCTTTAGAAAATGGTAGGAGCAAAGTTGTTGTGTCTTTCGGCTTTTCCCGGTTAGGGGTCGCCACAGTGGAACTCCGGTCCGCTAATGATTGGCAGTAGATTTTTACGTACCGAGTTGCCTCCACAGAGAAGATGCTCTAGCTGAGAATCGAACAGGACAATGTCTTACTGTGAGGTGACAATGCTATCGCAGCACCACCACCGAAAATACATAGGAAAAAATGGGAATTGTGGGAACAATGTATACAGGGACAGAATGCGGTTTAAAAGAAGGCAGGACTTAAATGAGCTATGTAATGTTTGACTGACAATGGTGGGTAGATTATAAGGTATGTATAATGTTTGCAACTGGGAGTGTGTCAGTATGGTTTGTGATGTAAAATGCTTGCAACAAGGATTGTGTTAGTGTGGTTTGTTTTGATTTATATAAATTTTTTGATTGCTTACGTCGTAAATGATGGTTTAATAAAGATGTTTATTCTTTAAAAAAAGGGTCAGGAACTGAATAATTTATGTAAGGTTACTTAGGTTGTATGATATATGGCAATATATGTAGTATGATATTTGTTAATGTTAATTTGTTAATACAGTTTGATTACTTTTGTATGAATGTAAATTTGCGTATGTCACAAGTGATAATTCAATAAAGGTGTTTAAACAAAAAACAACGACATACAAAATGAGATGTTGCCTTTATATTGTGCATCAGAAACCTACACAACTCTCTGCAGCAGATTTCACTACGGAATTTCAGCAACATGTGCCCTCTGTCTGGAGCTCTTAACCAGGAAGAGAAGGCATTAATGTCAATCCCAAAGTATTAGGCTAATGTCAAAGGTATTCAAACAACAGGGGCATGCAGACGTTGAGCACCTTGAATCAAAATTCAAGTATGGGCCTTCTTCTAGAACATTCTAAAATAAGCCCAAGATCACCTGGCTCAGTTGATAAATAGAAGGCCCTGGCTCAGTCAATAAACAGAAGGCTCTTTGACTGATTGCAGCCCACGTTTTACATCTATGTGCTCCACAGCTAATAACTAGAGGAAAACTTGTATACCATATCCAGCATTTGAGAACATTAAAAAAACTCCAAAGCCACAAACATTTAAACTCATAAACAAAGGATGAACAACAAAAATAGTAATGTACACACTGCTAAAACTTTAATGAAACAATAAATAACCACTTTCGCCTTACAGTTTGTAAAACTTCTTCAGAGAGTTACATCTTATTACAAACACAGAAACACACAGCAATGCAAAACCTCAGAAGGGGATTATACAGGGCCAACCATCAAGAAAATGTGGGAGAAGATGCCACAACATTAATTTGGAATTTGTCAAGTAGAATTTTAGATACAGAAGAAGTTAAAGTTCTCAACAGGGGACTTTCATTTATTCCTTCTATCAAGAATAACATTACTGCATCAGTTATTGACATTAAATTATTTACTTGAAATGTCCAACTTAAACTAGAATTTGGTGATTATACTTCTTCGGTTGAGCGATTTACTCTTAAGAAACCAAGTATTTATACACCAGTAATGCATCCTTTACTTGATGCTTTTACTAAAATGGTAGAGGATGATTTATATAAACTAGACCATGAAAATAGACAGAGAAGATGGTTTGGCAATTTGCCTCCAAAATTAAGGACTGCTTTGAACAGACTCAGGAATGACACTTCCATTGTTTTGAGACCTGCAGATAAGGGGGGCCCTATTGTAATAATGGATACAGTTCAATATCAACATAGTATGGTTAATATGTTAAGCGAAACTAGATTTTATAGTTTAGTACATTTAGATGAGGTTAGACTTCGTGTAGATGGGATTTATCACATGTTAGAGGACCTAGTACGAAGTAAATGAATACAATTTGACTTGTTCCAGTTTTTGCATGTTCCTAATCCCCTGATTCCAGTCATTAAAAGCCTGCCAAAAGGTCCATAAGGATCTGTTGGATCCCCCCATGAGACCTATTGTGGCAGGGAGAGGTTGGGCCACAGAGCCCCTGTCATTATATCTGGAGAAACATTTGAGACCCTTAGTAGAGACTTTTCCGTATGTATTAAAAGACACTAAGCAATTTTTGCTAGCATTATATGATAAATTGTCCACACTAACTGGTGAGATACAGTATAAGTTAGTAACAATGGATGTACAATCATTATTTACAGTAATTCCTAATGAAGAGGGTATAGATAGCATCTCTAGATGCTTAAAAGACTATAATAAATATACACCTGTACAGAATGATTTAATTTGTGCATTTTTGGAGGTCATCCTGGAAAATAATATTTTTACCTTTAATGGGATGTTGTATTTACAAAAATATGGCGTAGCTATGGGCACTTGCCAATAGCTACATCAATCTGGTCATGGTTGATTGGGAGAAAAATAATTTATTTAATTTGGACAGTTATAATAAATCCGTCATTTTCTACACTCATTTTGTAGATGATAATTTTTTTCCTTTGGAGAGGTACAGATGTTGAATTATTATTTTTTTTTGATGAGATCAATGCTCTATCCATTTTTTTTTAATTTACAATGGAGCATTCAGATAGTTGGGTAGCTTTTCTAGATGTGTATATCGAAAGACTACCGAATGGACTATTGAATACTGGTGTTTATAGAAGTTGTTATAAAAACTCATTTCTTCATAGAACCAGTATGCATCCTAGTTATGTCTTTAAGAACATAATTAGGGGACAAGCCATACGGGCATCTAGAATGAACCCTACTTATAATGACTTTGAAGACGAACTTACCGATCTGAGGGATAGGTTGGTCCAAAGATCTTATAAGGTTGATGAGGTGACTAGGAACTTTGAATGGATATATGATTTGAGAAATGGTAAAGCTTGTCCATATTTTTCTAATCAGCAGATGACATTGAGTGAAATACCATCTGTTAAAACGTCAGTGAATTCTATTATTAAACTATCTATTAAGTACCCACAGGATGTTAATAAGATAAAAGAGATTTACCTCAATAATTGGGGAATTTTAATGGTGGATGAAAAGATTAAAGGACTAGTAGGAGAAAAACCACAATTCATTTATAAGAATAAGTTAAACCTACATAGGTTACTTTGTTATCCTAACGAATCTATTGATAGTAGAATTAATAATATGAATGTAGGTACATTTCCTTGCAATAATTGTAATTATTGTAGGTTTTTAGATGACACTCCATTTTTCCATCCCACTAGCTCACGGACTTTTAAGTTTCATGTTCATGCTACTTGTACTACATCACATGCCATTTATATAGCCAGATGTGTAGCATGCATGGCATTTTATGTAGGTAAGATGGATAGAAAATTACAGGAGAGAATTAGGGAACACATGTACAACATACGCATACGTTCTGTATGCAATGCTCTTTCTAAACATGTTATACATACATCAGATGAACACCATTTTAAATTTCAGGTTGCACAGATTAATTATCCTACAATTAGAGGAGGAGATGTACGTAATTGCACAGAAAGGATGGAGCTTAATTGGATTATAAGGTTAAGGGCAGACCGTAAACCCGGTCTAAATGATAGAATTCCAATTAAACCCATCCTTAAGAATAGGAGATTTATAATTAAATGAACATATTTTTGCATGAATGAATTTTTTTATAAATGTATTTTCATCTTTATATATTTTTATATTTTTTATAGTTGTCTATAAGTTGTATTTGTAATGTATTTTATTATGTTTGAAGATTGTATGACTTATATTTCATATTAGTCATATATCTTTAAGGGTTGATTACTATAGGAAATGATATCATTATTTTATTGTTTATATATTGGGAATTAAATGAGTGGTATTGTTTGAAGGTCTGATGAAGCCCATCTGGGTGAAAGTGCTTACCTACTTGTATTCAATAAATACGTTCCTGTTTTATGACATCGAGTGTGTGGATTAATAACTATAGTTGCTGTTCGTGATTTTATTGCTGCCTTTATATGTGGAAATATTTGCTCAGCCTGTGGTTACTCCTGTACTTTTTTATTATTTTTATTACAAACACAGTTTAAATAGTTTAAAAAGAAAGTCACATGATACTTCAGCAATTAATTGACACTTAATCCCTTAAAGACCAATGCTAAAATAATCCAGTATAATACATACTTCACTTATCCTAAATCAAAAAAAACAAATAAACCAAGCAAAATCCAACCTACAAATAATGTCAGTTACATTCATCTATGTCTTAACAGACACATCTTTGTAGCCTACTTACTGAAACTGAAGGATTTACAAAGATAATAATGGTTTAAGAAAGTTTTAAAGAGGGTTTGTTATGTGTGGGAGAGAAGTATTTTGATATGTGACCTTATTTGTAGGTTGGATTTTGTTTTGTTTGTTTGTTTTTTTGATTTAGGATGAGTGCAGTATGTATTATACTGCATTATTTTAGCATTGTTCTTTAAGGCATTAAGTGTCAATTAATTGCTGAAGTATCATGTGACTTTCTTTTTAAACTATTGAAAGTCTGTTTGTAATAAGATGTAACTATCTGAAGAAGTTTAAAACAGTGTAGGATGAAAGTGCTTATCTATTGTTTTATTAAAATTTTAGCAGTGTCCATTACATTTTTTGGCATTCTTCCTTTGTATTTGAGAACATTAATAGGGTATATCCAGGAGATAGTCCAGAGTTAGTGTTGACTTCTGCAAATGTGCTGCCTTCTGGGATTTCAAGAGCCAGCAGGCGATTAGTTGTCTGAGTAAGGTCTTACCCTTGTGCTAGATTTAGTTCCTTCAGAATAGTAATTATTAAAGGTTTTAACATCCTGTAGGACACCTAGATCATCTCCTCCTTCAGGATGAGGATCATTTTGTCTCAAAGAAGCATTAATGAGGTACTGACATGCCACTGTTATTTTTTAATGTCTTTGGGCAGTATGGTGGTACTGCAGTCAATATTTCTGTTCTCTCATAGTTCTGGAGACCAGGGTACAACCCTAAACTTCACTCAGTGTGGAGCTTATATGTTACCTCCATGTATGTTTGGCTTTTCTCTGGGTACTCTGGTTTCCTACCTTGTCCCAAAGCATACTGATTGATTGCCTATACAAATTGATATATATATATATATATATATATATATATATATATATATATATATATATATATATATATACTATATTTCCCCTTGCCACTTGACCAGAACGTGGCTATAAAGAGTTCATGAAGGACCAGCTCACTTTCCATTAACAAATAAATACTCTTCTAAACCCTTTCATGACTTGACATTTTGGCTTTGACTGCAAGCTGAATTGACAATGAAACTAAAAACAGAAAATGCATTATAATTGTCTTCGTACTACATAAACTGCAATCCAATCTTCTCGAATGTATGTGGAAATTAAATTCCGGGTAAAACAAAGAAGCAGAGAAAGTCCATTACTAAGTATCAACAGTTAGGGGATTCCAACAAATGGTTGCCACTCTGATTTGGAGAACAGGTAACTATACTAAAATCAAAGGCTGGCAGGTTAATTGACTGCAGGGTATTAGGATTGCTGATAAGTGATCAGCCTTACATTATAACAATGTAACAATTAAGAATAAGTCTAAAATAGTGTTTGTTAAAATATTAACAATTTTACAAAGGCTATACAGTTGCACAGCAAACAATTTATTCAGCAAAAGCCTCACAATCACCCTACATGAAAGATCAAGGGGCTTTGTCATCAGCCAGTGAGTGTGTTTAACTCTGTTCAGTGAACTATGTGCACACATATAGACATATATGTACATGTGTGCACGTACAAACATACACACGCACATGCATTTGTGAATGCTCTCACAGTGTTGGGCATGTGTGAGTAGGAGTGCAGGTGTGTGTCATAATATCAAGGCATGCCAAGCAAACAATCTTAGTTTCTTGGACCAGCCTAGCTCTTTGGAATGAACAACAGTTGGTAGGAATTACCTGAACAGATTGTGTGTTCTCATTGCAGCAGACTGGGGGAGGGGTCACTGTTCTGTATGTGTTATATGGACAAAAAGGGAAGCCTGTGTTTGGAAAGATTAGCCATTACTCATCATTGTAACCATGCGCTCCACACCATGTACTATGTGCGCTGCTGTCTATTATGTTATGACCAGTGTTTATTGTACTCATCTCAACAGCACATGGTCTGCTGGGTTTACATGCACCTTGGGGCCATAATACTATGGGTTTTACTTGCTATAGAGCTTCCCTAGCTGGTGTTGTAAATAATAAACCACAGCACTGAAGGAGTATAATACTTTACAGGTGCACATACCTGAGCAATACGATTCATGATGTCTTACCTTCATATGCCAGCTCTCATTATGGATGGGGGAGGTGCGTGAAGGGGCAGTGGCTGGTTGAAACCATGTGCTTGTGCTCAGTACTTCACTAGTGTGTGTGTGCGTGTGTGTGTGTGTGTGTGTGTGTGTGTGTGTGTGTGTGTGTGTGTGTGTGTGTGTGTGCGTGTGTGTGTGTGTGTGTGTGTGTGTGTGTGTGTGTGTGTGTGTGTGTGTGTGTGTGTGTGTGTGTCTGTGTGTGTGTGCATGTGTGTCTGTGTCTCAGTGTTTTGTGCACAGTTATGTTGGCTGAGGATGCTTTCTGTGACAGGTGCTTTTCAGTAGCCACAGAGAAGATTCTGTTGCCTAGGAAATTTGTGCGGAATAACACATTACCTTTTTGTATCATAACTTCTTTATGTTTCTATGCATGCTGATATGAGCATATATCTGTATATAAGTTTGGTTCAGGCTTTGTACCTTCATGCATCATTTTCAACATTAGAAAGCACATGGTCAGCACAATCATTCTGTTGACCACCTTCACTTGCATGTCTACCATTCATGGCACACAGCTCTGCTTTTTTGGGGGGGATGTTTGTAAGATATGTCATACTGGTGTGTGGGAATTCTTTCATGCACCAGGCCTATGCACTGTGGGCAACTTTACAAATACCACCCATTGTCAGAGCAACCTTCTGGACCTTAGTCACTGGATGATGCTGAAGATATTTTTAATGACACTTTTGGCATGTTTTAATTTTTCCATATAAGAGGAACTTTTCTCTACTAAATAAAAGTGTACAAAAAGTATGCACAGTTTTAAGAACAGTAATAAATCACATAAAAGGAACTATGATCCCACATCACTTTTGTTATCACTTGCTAGGTTGCTGAGGAAAGTAGTCCATTGAAGTTAAAATCATTATTGTTGAATACTACACTACTACAAAGGATCACAGGACACATTCTGCCTTGATCAGGTTTTTACATAAACATTTCCAAGGTATGGATGATGTCTAGCTTCCAGTCATTTTACTTGTAGGCCCAATCAAGGGATTTGATCTTTTATAACTGTATTTTGATTGGATGAGAAGTGCCTGTCACTCTCTGGTTGACATGTAAAAGGCAAACAAGGTTACTTGAGAGACCAGGGTGATTAATGTCCATATGAAATGGATTGCAGGTGCTTGGCGGTGCACCCCTTCCCTTTATTTTCTTTGATTTGTTAGTAAATCACATATGAGGCCCAATTCTAAAGACTGTTCTCAGTGCAAGTGACCTCTTACACTTAAACCAGTTTTTTTTTTTTTTTTTAAGTGTCCCCCATTTTAAGGCTGTTTGTTTATAGATAGGCCCTACACCAAAGTAAGTCACTTACACTGAGAGCACTTCTTTTCGAATCTGGGCAGACTTGCACTGTGAGCACCTCTTTTGGAATCTGGTCCAATGTTTAAGATAATACTAAAGTTATCATACTATTTGATGACACAGTAGTAGTAGCAGAAGCCCTTCAAGTCACATTTTTTAGTGAAATTCCTCCAAGAAGGTTATAAATAATTCCTAACTGACTGAATGGTCATTTCCTTTGGCCTGATAATAGCTGGTATTTAATAACTGTGTGACTGATGTAGGTAAAAATAAATAATAAAACAGATTTTACAGATGTGTTTATCTGCTGAGGTTATTATCAAAAGAAACGGTGAAAGTTTGATTGATACTTCATAAAATAAAGTTTATTAAGTGTACGAGATTGAGAGAAGCATTGCTGAATATATTTACTAACCATTATGGCATCTCATTTAATTAGTCAGATTTGCTATATTAAGATTTGTAGTATTTACAAGGCAGAGTCAATCCATGAGACATAATTATCTTTTCAATCCCAATCCTTAAAAGGTGGTCAGGAGGACAAATCAAGTCTCAATCTGTTTTGAATAATAATGGAAGATTATTCTGGATATAGGGGAAGCAATG